>NC_141346.1:28025209-28227709 GCF_057382095.1 Aulonocara sp. 'chitande type north' Nkhata Bay | reverse complement strand
GCACTCACGTTGTCAGCTTTACATGCATTCCAAAAGAAACTGTTTTTCTTTACTATTTGTTTACACTCCAAACATATATTTCTCAAACTTCAATAACTTCCCCTTTGTTGCTGGCTTTGTCATAACATCGGCCACCATCAGACCTGTCGGACAATACTCCAATATCAAATTTCCAGCATTAACTGTTGATCTCACAAAATGATATTTGATATCGATATGCTTACACCTCTGTCTGTTAACAGGATTCTTTGCCAATGCAATAGTCCCTTGATTGTCCTCAAAAATCTTTGGCGGTCTCTTTTGATGCTCATACATGCTTTGCAACAGTTGTGTCAAGTACAAACATTCTTGTGTTGTTGCTGCCAAAGCTATGTACTCTGCTTCACAAGTTGACAAGGCAACAGTTGGCTGCTTCTTTGTTCGCCATGACACCAAAGTACCTCCTTCATTCAGGCTTACGCAGTAACCTGTAGTACTCCTCCTGTCAGTCACATCCGCAGCCCAGTCTGAGTCACTGTGACCTTGTACTCTCAAATCTTTGTCACTTTTCCTGTAGCACAATGTCTTGTCTTTTGATTGTTTCAGGTACCTTAGAACATGTTTCACAGTAGTCCAATGTTCCACAGCTGGTTCTTTGAAGTGCTGTGACAGCTTACTTACAACAAAACTCAAATCTGGTCGTGTGCAAGAGGTCAAGTAAATAAGGCTACCTACTGCCTCTCTGTACATTCTGACATTGTTCATTTTCTCAGCATCATCATTGTAGTTCAACCTTTGTTCACAAGGAGTTGATCTTGGTTTACAGTCTTGCATTTGAAATCTTTCCAGTATGTTTTCTACATATCTCTCTTGTAACATTTTTACACAATCTTGGGTTTGCTCAAAATCAATACCAAGAAAATGTTTGAGTTTCCCCATATCTTTCATTTTGAATCTTGCAGTTAGCATTTCCTTCACAGTTTTCAAAACCCTTTCATCACTGGCTGCAATAATAATATCATCAACCCATATGATCATGATCACTTTTTCTTTTCCTGTTTTCCTTGTGTAAACACAATGATCTACAGGACTCTGCATGAAACCGTTCTCTATCAAATAGTCATGTAATGTCCTGTTCCAGTTTCGGCCTGACTGTTTAAGCCCATAAAGTGACTTTTCCAGCTAGTAGACCAGTTTCTCATCTGTTTTTCCTGTTACTTCATAGCCTTCTGGCTGCTCAACATACACTTCAAAATCTATTGGTGCATGCAAGTATGCGGTTTTTACATCCATCTGATGCAAAATCAGGTTTTCTTGTATTGCACACTGCATCAATACTCTTATGCTTGTCAGGTTAGCAGTCGGAGAAAAAGTTTCATCATAGTCTATCCCAAAACACTGGTTGTAACCTTTAGCTACGTACCGTGCTTTATATTTTTCTGATCCATCACCACTGTTTTTCTTCACATATACCCATCTACCCCCCACTGCTTTCTTTCCCTCAGGTAAGATTGTTAGGGTAAAGGTGTTGTTCTCTTTTAAGGATTGCATTTCTTCATCCATAGCTGCTTTCCACTCTCTAGAGTTGGGTGACCTTGCAGCTTCACTGAATGTCACGGGTGAGTTACTTATCAGTCTGTAACAGTAGTCTATGTTAGTCAGCACTTGATCATCAATGTCTTCTCCTGACTCATATTCATTTAGATAATCTGGTTTCTTTCTTGTTCTAGAAGGATACCTTCTGGAGTTTTCAGTCTCATCACTAAGTGGCATCTGACTGTTCACTTCTGGTTGGTTGTCAGTATCTGGTTCCTGTGAACTGGTACTGGGGCTTTCCCTGTTCACGTTTGGTCTCTCCCTCACCTGTATGTCTTCATCCTCAGATGTCGTATCAGTTTGTGTTTGCTTTTCCTCATTGTGTTTGGTTACAAACTTAACCAGCCTAAACTTTTGCACTTTGGCGCTGTCTGGGAAATAAACCTTGTATGCTGGACTGTTTTTGTCGTAGCCTACAAAAATCCCTTTTGTACACTTAGAATCCAGCTTACCCTTGTTTTGCTTGTAAGCATAACACTCACACCCAAACTTTCGCATTCTGGATAGATTGGGCTTCCGCCCAGTCAGCAAAAAGTAAGGTGTCTGCCCTGTCCGGTTGTTAAAGCATCTGTTTCTCACGATAGCCGCTGTTTGAACTGCATACGTCCATAATTCCTTTGGTATGGCACTCTCAATAAGCATGCACCTCCCCATATCAAAAAGTGTTCTCCAGCCACGTTCCGCTGTACCATTCTGGTGAGGGGAATATGGGGCTGAAGTTTCATGTCTTATTCCATGTTTGTTTAACAATACCTGGTAACTCTTTGCCATGAACTCTGTGCCGTTGTCTGACCTGATACACTTTACCTTCCCGAGTGGGGCTGTATCGGCCAAAAAGATTTCAGTTGCTTGCATTGTTTCACTTTTGTTTTTGAGAAAATATACAAATACTGCACCGGAAAAGTCATCGGTAAACAATAATGCATATCTGTGTCCATCTCGTGATTCTGGATCTATCGGCCCTGCTAGATCCGTATGTACCAGCTCGAGAGGTTTCTCAGCTCTCCTGTCAGGGTTTCTATTCCTAGTCTGGACAAATTTTCCCTGAATACACACCTCACAGTTCAAACTTTCTTTGTCAGTTTTCCCTTTGATTTTCATACCTTCAACCACATTTTGTAGCTTCAGAATGTCACTATGATTGCAATGTCCCAAAATTTCATGCCATGTCTGCACATCAAAACAATTATTACACTTATCATCGTACTCACTTACAGTCTCAAGGTAATAAAGTCTGTTGTGCTCATGGATGTGAAACTTTGTACCGTCTCTGTGTTGAAGGACGTTCCTTCCTTTCTTAAAGATGATAGTGGCTCCGTTCGTGGTGGCCGCTCTCACAGAGAAGATATTCTGTGGAAATGAGGGAATGCATAGGGGGCGTCTTTCAGTGTTGTTTTACACTGTCTCCCTCTGCTGTCTATCAAGCACACCTCTGCATCTCCTCTGCCTTCAGCCACTCCTTTACACCTGGTGCCATCAGCTAATTCCACACAGTGCGTTCCCGGCTGGAAGTCGTCATTAAATTTCTTGAACGCTGTTTTATCATTCAGGATGTGTGATGTTGCGCCAGTATCCACCATTAGGCCTTTGGTCCTGATGTCTTGTGGCTGTTGAGGTGCCGCGTAGTCATCGCTCATCCGGAAGACATAGGTGTCGTCGCTCTCTGCGTTGTCGCCCTCCTCCGAGGCTATGCGTGCTTCATCATTCCGTTGTCGTCTCCTGCAAGTCGACTCTCGATGGGTGTTGCTCCTACAGTGACCGCACCACTGTCTGTAGCGGCATGCTCTGGCCTTGTGTCCCCGTTGGCCACACTTAAAACAGACTATGTCTGACATGTCTCTCCTGTGGTCATTAGCAGCTGCTGCGGGTCTCACGCTGGGTTGCACTCTCGCCTTCATGATGTTATCCTCTTGTTCCATTAAGCGCATTTTCTCAGTGTCCTCATAGCTGCGGAGTTTCGTTTCAAATTCCGCAAACTTGATTTCTGATTCACTTTGCGTAATGTGAACGGAAAAAGGTTTAAATGTTTCTGGTAAACCTTTTAACACCATCGCTACAAGCAGACCATCACTAAGTGTCTCGCCAGCATTTCTCAGGGCTGTAATAAATGTCTCTGCGCGTATGATGTACTCCGTGACGCTCTCACTGCTTGCTTTCTTCAGAGAAGTCAGTTCGGTATAAAGGCTGATAATTCTTGGTTTACCTTTTCCTGCATAATAGTCTCTTAAAATTTTCAGTGCCTCGCGTCCATCATCGGCAGCTTCTCTCATCACGAGCGATAAACTCTTATCATCCAGGAACTGTATTAACTCTGCATAGGCCTGGGCATTCTTATCTTCGTCGTCCTCATCGTCGTCATCACTTTTCAATATTGTGTCTTTTAGACCTTGTAATCTAAGATGTCCCAAAAATTTTGTCTCCCACAGTTCATAATTCTTCTCATCTCCGTCAAAAACCAACCTTGCCCATCGGCCACTGGGTTCACCAGCACGCTTATTCATGGTGCTAACTTAGCACGCTAGCCCTCACCGAACACGCTGTACTTTGCGACTTTTCTGGTGGTAAACTTTCCCCTGGCGTAGCTTCAATGTTTTCCTGGGCCCATAACCTGTTAGCAGAGACGGGTCTTCCAGCGGAATCTGCATGAATATTGAAGATACTTATATTGTCTAGACGGAGGAATAATCACACGTGGGGCATCGGCTTTTCACCGGAACAACACTTAGTTTTTATTATTGAACTCTCGCGTGCACTCTGCAGCATAACAGGAAGCATCCTTTCAAAATAAAATCACAACAGATGACAACGAAGGCATACCTATTAACTAGCTCAACATAAATACTTAAGTTTTTTCAACAATTGTATCTTTTTCGTTCGTTCGGGTGCATTATAAACATTAATAATACGCAACCTTTGCCCGTAATAACAGCAATCAACAAGGAGGAGTCGTCTCGGTATTATGTCTCTTCTTTTGATTATATTCACCGCATCTTTTTTAAAGAAAATACCCACTCCATCAGAGCTGTCTTCCCCTATCGATATTATTGAATGGGCAGTGTTCCACATTTTATTTAATTCACATACATCTACGTGTGTCTTTAATCTCATCTCTTGAAGGCACAAAATATCATAATCAAGTCTTTTTAAGAAATCAACCTTCCTTTTCCTGCTTTTATCTGATTGGAGACCTCTGACATTAAATGTTATTATTTTGATGTTACTCATAGGTTGACTAAAGGAGAGACCATCTCAGAAATATTACTCACGGAGGACTTGGTCTATTATCCTTCCGCTTATCTCTTCCAGAGCTAGAAGCAGAAACGCTCCTTTTTCTGCTTCCTCTCGTATCCTCGTTGACGAGCTCGTTGAGGGCCGGGTGACTTCCACTAAAGAAGGTCTTCCGTTTTACTTTCGTTTCCCCGGGCAGCGAAGCAAGAGCCAGAGATGCCGCCTCTGAGAGAGGGAAGGATCCATGGTCCTCGCTATCTCCGTCGTCATCAGGTGTCTGCTCGCTGTCAATTTCTTCGTCATCACTATCGCTTTCATTCTCACCATCCGATGTCTCTATGATTAGGTTACCATCTAGCTCTTCATCACTCTCGTCGCTTTTTTTACTTGACTGAGACAGTGGAGATGGTAACTCATTTTGAACAGGGCTAGACTGGGTATCCTGATCATCCACTTGTGGATTGTCCAATCCAAGCGAAACTGGGAGTGACAGTGAGGTAGCTGTCGGAGGAAGGTGGGGGGGGGGAGTAGAGGGAGGGGGCTCTCTCACCTGGTCATTCACGGGGGGATCCAAGACTTGGGAAGGATCCACCAAAGAAGGGAAATCCATGGTGGCAGAAGGTCGAGGTTGTTGGGAAGATTTCAGTATATTCACAAAAGACTTGGGGCATTTAAAGAAAGTGTGTCCTTTCGCACCACAGAGGGAGCACTCACTTTCGTTTTGGCAAATTTTAGCCTTGTGGCCCAACTCACCACATTTCCAACATTTGATAGTGGGGCATTCTCTCACCTGGTGGTCTGGACCTTGGCAGATGAAACACCTCACCGATTGGCCCGGATAAATAATCCTGCCATTGTAGGGGCCCAACGAGATGGAATTCGGAATAGAGATTATATGTCCAGCTTCGTCTCTACGCATCCGAACTTTGTATTTTCGGACTCCATACCAGAATCCGAATTTATCCACTGGCTTGACTGGGGGTTGAAGAATCTCGCAATACCTTTTAAGATATAGCTCGATATCTTGGTCTGGAATCCTTCCAGTCCAGAACTTAACAACAAGAGTCACTACCTCTACCTGGACAGAAGACTCCACTTGCCAGTCTTTCCATTTCGGATGTGATGCGTTGGAAAGAGAGATCTCTAAGAAGCGACGTAAGGGCGCCTCTTCGGTGAAACACAGCTCAAAATCCCGTTTACTGGGGAGAGCAATGAAGGAGTATATGTCCTGCACATTCAGCCATGATGTTTGCAATATCAGCTCTTCAGCAACATAATCACGGGTCGGGGGGTCCCCATCTCCGATGTACTTGAGTCTCACCCATAAATTGCTGAAGTTTGAAGCAAACGATAATGGGGCATACGGGGGCATGATTACATAACTAATAACCAATTACTCCGGTTTTGCCACGCCCACTCATTTTGACAGGTTCTTTTCTTCGTAGTATCGAGACTAAGAGAAAATGCACTTTTCTCCAATGAGCAGCACACACCGAGGCGGGGCGATGCTCCACGTGGAGCCCGTCACCAATCACGAGCCGGAGCAGCACCGCGTCACAGCCAGTCTCACACTATAAGAGCAGCGAGTCTCCTCTGTTCGCTACATTTTCTGCTCTTATCAGAGTAAAAGGAAAGTGAGAAAGAATGGCAAGAACCAAGCAGACTGCTCGCAAGTCTACTGGCGGCAAAGCCCCCAGGAAGCAGCTGGCCACCAAGGCCGCCCGTAAGAGCGCCCCGGCCACCGGGGGCGTCAAGAAGCCTCACCGTTATAGGCCCGGTACCGTGGCTCTGCGCGAGATCCGCCGTTACCAGAAATCCACCGAGCTGCTGATCCGCAAGCTGCCCTTCCAGCGCCTGGTGCGCGAGATCGCTCAGGATTTCAAGACCGACCTGCGCTTCCAGAGCTCTGCTGTCATGGCTCTGCAGGAGGCCAGCGAGGCTTATCTGGTCGGACTCTTCGAGGACACCAACCTGTGCGCCATCCACGCCAAAAGGGTCACCATAATGCCCAAAGACATCCAGCTGGCTCGCCGCATCCGCGGAGAGAGAGCTTAAGCTGCACGCTCTCCTACCAGCAACGGCTCTTTTCAGAGCCACCTCACTCACACCAAGAGCTCGCTCCTTTATTCTTATTGATAGTATTGTTTTTATAATATAAGTCTTATGCTCACACTTGAATATTCATGCTGTTTCTAGAAATTACAGTTGGGATCAACGTGGAATTCACTGACTTTATTTTCAGAATTGCCTCATTCACTATGGCCAATGTGCCTTTCAGGAAGCTGTTTACGTCTTGATGCATTCTCAGTCATCCAGGAAAGCAAATCTCCAAAAAGTTTGTACTTTTACTAGATCAAAGGTGGGTTAGTTACCTTAAAAAAAACAAACCAAAAAAAAAAAAAACGAAATGAGCTGTTGTAGAGACCCACCTTTTAGCACATCCCAGCACACCCACTCACGTCATCAGATGCACCTTGTTTAGTTCTCTCACCTTTGATTGGGTGTGGTGCTTCTCTTCAATTGCACTCACCTGTCACACATTATATAAGGACTGCATTCACTTTTGGCTCACTCTTTCTTCACTCCCACACGGGGCGGCAGCTGAGGTGAGGTTCTGTTTGGGTTTTTATTTTATGTATTGTTTAAGGTAATGAGTAGTGATGGGCAGATGAAGCTTCATGAAGCACTGAAGCTTTTCATCCAATTGGTTCATCCCAGTGCAAAGCTTCTTGAAGCTTCATTTGCTCTAGCAGGACACCTACTGGACGTAAAAATATTAGTTGGCATGAATTTGAAGAGTGTGGCCTTTTGCACACAGCCTGTAAATGTCAACAACAAAAGGAGTGTGTAAAACATGTATATTGTAGTGATGGCAGTATACTGTGTATATTTATAGTGGCAGTATGGAAAATGATTATTTGGAAATGCTTGAAATGGAAATGATCATTTACTGTGAGGTGAGGTGTGGTTGGGGTGTGGACAGTAGTTGTGCTTTTGTAACGTTGAGGTATGGACAGCTACACACTGAGGCTCCTGCCTGTTCACATCTTATTCTGTAAAAACTGCATTTCCACTGCTTTTATGGCCTTTTTAGTGGGGAGAACATAGCTAGGATTTAATGATTTAACAAATCTTTTGAATCCTTTGTCCTCCACAATGCTAAATGGCTGGGAGTCCTCAATCACCATGTTAACCAGGTCTTCATCTATTTGAGATTGTTCTCCTGAGGAAAGACAACAAAAACAAAGCACAAATATAAATATCACACACGTAACTTATAACAGTTGTATAATATTGTTATATCATTTAGTAACATTACAGCATGCTATATTATCATTGCATTTGATGGCTCACCTGGTCTTGCTCCACAATCGGTGTCCCCCTTATTCTCATGCAAAGCTCTGTAGTGCCTAAGCATGGATGAGGTGTTGTTATATCCCAGCTCCCTGGCACATAGCAAACACTTCACCTTGTACAAAAGTCAAGACAGCTTAACATAAATTGTATTGCACCATCAGTATTATGAAAATACATCTTCTGTAGAAATTTACATACCTTGTTGGGAGGAATAAGATCAAAATGTTCCCACACAGGGGAGGACATCCTCCTCTTCTTAGCCGGCTCCATTCTCTCCTGACTTTCTCTCCTCACTCTCATAAACCTCCAAACGGTCTCCAAACTCTCACTAACCGCAACTCTCCATCAAACACCCACATTTTGAATGAAGTCTGAGGGGTTTATATCTGTCATAGCTCGCGGCAAAGTTCGAACCACTTCATGAACCAGTCACGTGGTACAGCCGGGCAGCGAGGCTTCGGACGTCATCATTTTCAGCTCCTCCCATAAATGAAGCAAGCCTCGATACGCGCATCGCGGAAACGCCCCCTCCATTACTCGACACAAGCTTCGAAGCCTCGATACAGAACGTCACATCACTAGTAATGAGTAACTTAAATCTCTGTTTTCTTTCAGCATTGGCAGTCCATGTGTCTTTCCTTCCTTCTTTGCCTTATTGATTTGGAGAATAAAAGGAAAACCCTGAGAATAATTAGATGAGTGCTGATTCTTATTCTAATCGGATGAGCCCATGATGCTGATTGCTTAAGCCCTGAACCTTCCTTCCTTCAAAACATGAGCACTTCTCCTTCAAGCGTATTTCTGGCAGGAAGACATTTACAAATAAACCGATGAATAAGTGATATCTATCCTTTGTTTGGTTTATGACTGTTCAGTGAGTATTAACAAACCGTGGTACTGAATAGGCCTGTAACCAGTGTTGCAAACTCCTCAGTAAGGAAAATCGCTATTGGTTGTCCTAGAAGTCGCTAAATGACGTCATCGCCTAATTTGCATAGTTGGTCATGCTAATGTAATTGTAACCTATGTTGTTGGAGAGAGAAATAACATCGTGGAAGAGAAAGTGAGTAAAAATGGTCCTAAATGCATTTAGAGTTTATTTAGAACTACAAATTAAATTTCTTTTAGCAATTGTTTTTTTTAATGTCACAATTCCAACCCTGCTCCTTTACCTGGGCTTGGACCGGCAAAAGTGACCCGAAATAGGCACTGGTGGAGTTACTTTGTGATCCACAAAACACATAAGAGTAAAAGAACTGACTGCGTTACAGCACCCGCTGCTTGTTGAGAGTAAAAGCGATATGCGCTTTCACGTCTTTTCTTTTTTTTTTTTTTTTTAGAGAAGTCGCTAACGGGTCTCATAACTCGCTAAATATAGCGGCTAAGTTGGCAACACTGCCTTTAACCTGTGAAGTTCAGTTTGTGGTCATGTCAGTTATTGTAACGTTGTGAAGAAAAGCACGCATTACAGGTGAATCTCATAGGAAAACGAAGAGTCAATATATTGTAGCGTCCCTCGACAGAAGACACAGACGATCAGAGTCAATATAATATGTTGGGAACGTCAGTCGGTAATCGTTCGTGAAGTTCTAACACACTACATCAGTCGGTAGGGAAATACTGGCAGGTACTAAAGAAACATTGAAAAAAAAAAACACCCACAAACTATAACAGAAGAAAGCTCTCAAAGTGTGTGGCTCTTAAAAGAGCCGTTTGATGGATTAGGGCGAATGAGTTTAACCGCCGAAGCCGTACAGAGTGCGGCCCTGACTCTTCAGAGCGTACACCACATCCATGGCGGTCACAGTCTTCCTCTTGGCGTGCTCAGTGTAGGTGACGGCGTCGCGGATGACGTTCTCCAGGAACACCTTGAGCACACCGCGGGTCTCCTCATAAATCAGACCGGAGATACGCTTCACTCCGCCACGGCGAGCCAGACTGCGGATAGCGGGTTTGGTGATACCCTGGATGTTATCACGGAGAACTTTACGGTGACGCTTGGCGCCTAGTCCTTTGCCACCCTTGCTTTTTTTTTTTAAAGCCTTTATTTTCAACATTCATGACAAATTAACAAGCAACAACACATAAAAAAGTTGCATCAAAATATTTGGCAATACTCAGAATAATTTACAATAGATACATTAATACAAAAGTTAAATTACTCAAACATGTTAACATTGATTATATCTTCAACAGATCCCAAGGTAAAGGACTATTCTTTTTTTTGTTCTAAAGTCTTCCTCCTTCTCAGGTCTGTAAGGATATTTTTGCACACAGCAACGCTATCTATCATTTTTTGCTCAATGACCACCTTGGCTCTGGTTTTCCAAATGTGGGTGTTAATGACACACATGATAAGCCAAAAGAGGCGTCTTTTACACTCGTACATTTTTTTCTTTAAACAGACCATATTTTATAGCTTGTATGTTGTTATCAATTTCAAACCCCATTTTAGTCATCTGTTGTCTGATTTCTACTGTTCTATAACAGGATAATAGTAAATGTTCAAGGGTTTCATCTTCGACACATCGTGACATAGGACATTCTTTGGTGGTAACATAACAGCTCCACTGAACCACCGCTCTAACGGGGAGGCGTCCAACAGAAATCAACCACACAGTGTCTCTCATATTTTCAGAGATTAATTTGTCATAGATATTTTTAACTACTAACGGGTATTCTTCTACGCCCACGCCCTTATATTTTATCTGTCCTTCATTATTTTTACTATTAATTAAATTGTATACTTGTTTAGTGCATACTTGTGTCCAGTTAATGTTAAGGTCTTTCCACTGTTCCATAGTGTCGCCAAAAAGGAGCTTATAATACGGTATATTGGATCTAGCCCTACCTTTTAATTTTTCCCATTGTGCTTCATTACCTCTAATCCATGGGGTTCCCCTATTAAGAGCGCTAAAAACATTTTTAATAAAAGGAATTCTCAAAGTGATACGGAGATGTGGCGCACCCAATCCACACTCTTTGCCTTTATACATTAAGGTTCGTTTCGTTACCTCACGGTTTGTTCCCCATATTAATTTAACACACAATTTGTTTAAAAGTAAAAGTGATTTGTGAGGAGGAGGAAAAACTGTGGCAAGGAAGAGAAGGTTAGATACTATATGGGTTTTGACTATATTTACTCGCGCTTTATAGTTAGTATTTTTATTTTTAATAAAACTTCTTCTTTAATTTCGCATTCCTTTTTAGACCAGTTTAACAACCAGGGGTCCCCTTTGTTGATCCAAATTCCCAAGACTTTCATTTCGTCATTTACTTGTATGTTTATTTTCGGCTTTTGTAGTGAGGAACCAAACCACACGCCTTCTGTTTTTTCTGGGTTTAATTTTGCCCCTGATGCCAATTCATATAGTTTGAGGTGAAAAAATAGCCTATCCAACTCGTCCTGGTTCCTAATAATAACTGTAACATCGTCGGCATAAGCCATAGCTGTCCATCATTAAAACAGTATCCTTTAATATTAATGTCTTTATTAATTAGTTTCAATAAGGGATTGATGGCTAAGACATACAAAGCAGCGCTTAGCGGGCATCCCTGTTTCACTCCACAGGAAGCATGGAATTGTTCGGTCAAACTTCCATTTACCTTGACTTGTATGATGAATTTTTCATATAACAATTTTACCATGGCGATGAAACCGTCCGGCATCCCATAGGCTTTCATAACCGCCCATATATACGAAAGAGAAAGATAATCAAATGCTTTCTTTTGATCTAAGCCAAGAATAAAAAAGTCAGAGTCTCTTCTGGAGTATATTACCTCTCTTAGGGTGCACAGATTATCCCACATCTGGCGACCTTTTATAGCACATGTCTGTTCCCTCACAATAATTTTATCTAATATATCTTCTAATCTTATTATTTTAGCTAATATTTTATAATCAACATTCATTATTGTTAATTGTCTATAATTATTTATATCACTTTTATCACCTTTTTTATATAATAAACACATCAGGCCAAAATAGAAAGACTCACATAATACTCCTTTTTCAAGCCCTGAATTCAAAGTTGAGGTTAAAAGTTCATTTACTTCCGCTATACCCAACTTGTAAAACTCAGCTGGGACACCATCTAAACCTGGAGTTTTATTGTTATTCAGTTGCTCAATAGCAGCTAAAACCTCTTCTTTTCTTATCACCCCAAGGAGTGAATCAAAAACAGAAGGTTCAAGAGGTTCAATAACACTTAACAATGATTGTAAAGTATTGCTGTCTGAAAGTAATGCAGAAAACATGGAAAAGCATTGTTCTCTGACAACGTATCTTTTCTCACTCTCATTGGCGGTTAATTTTCCACTTCCATCCCTAATCGAGGGGATAAAGATGCTACCACGTCTCCTCTGACCAGAGACAATCGCAAAGTCAGTGTTTCCGTTTTCATCACACCCTGCTGTTATCTGCATATTAAGTAATAATTCAGTATTTATCAATTCTATTTCTTTTTTCAACTCATCCATCTGATGTTCCTCTTCTTCGTTTCTTTTTTTTATACTTTAGACTTATATATGCCTTTACATCTTCATTATATTTCATATTCTTGGCATGATTTAACTCCCGACATTTAAATTTGAAGAAATCTTTTAAGCAAATCCCACAGTTCTATCTCAGAACTTACCAGAACTCTTAATTGCAATATTTTTTTAATTTCACATTTTAGTTCTTGTATTAGCGTCAGATTCCTCAAACACGCCGTATTTAATTTCCAATAGTTTTTAGGATAGTCAAGACCACACTGCATTGTAGCTTTAACAATCATATGATCAGATAGATCAGTCATATAGGTGTCATAATTAAGGGCGTGTATTGAAGAAGAAATATAAATCCTATCTATTCTAGTTTTGACATTTGTGTCAAATCTAGTAAAATGAATCTTTGTGGGATGTAATATTCTATAGAGATCTCTAAGGGAAGCATCTGCGCAAACCTGCGCTAAAAATTTACCTTCACGATTGATCTTAAAAGGCGTTGTAGCAACTCTATCACTTTCCTCCGTTACAATATTAAAATCGCCACCCATTATTAAATTAAAACCCACTTCCAAGAGCTGCTTCATTTTTTTTAACAGCCTCATTTTCTTTGTCCTTTCAGGTGCAGTATAAACATTGATGATCCGCATCTTCTGTCCATGATAAAAACAGTCAACTAAAAGAAGTGTACTGGCCTCGTAGAACCACTTTCTACTATCCAGGAGTTAAACACCTCCACACAAAAGTCACTGACGCCAGAGTGGGTTTAGACTTTGCTTTATATGGCAGGTGTGAAACTGTAACAACAAAATACAGTATATATGAGTGACAAATTAAATAATTACTTGAGGAGCTGCGTGACCAAGTGCTAATGCTAACACCAAACAACTGTCTACGAACCATAAATTAGCACGCGTAAAACAGCATCTAATTAACTGCTATTAATCAACATAAAAGTGCCAAACAATAATGCATACTCACAGGGAATGCCTTTTTATCAGCCTTTCACAGCATAAATCACAGCATAGATCACATTCAGTCGATTGTCTGATTCTTTCTTACACTTCCCCCGTCTGCACACGGACCATGCCTTTCTCTTAAAGGGCCAGTGCACTAACCAAACAAATCAAACATGTACAAATTTGACAACAGTCAGAACACTCCCCGCCTGGTATCTTAGGGATACCACAACAGATATCTAAACATCACTAGATAACAGAAAAACCATTTCAGAAATGGGTCTATAATAAGTCTTAACATTCCCCTTGGAAGCAACTCTAACTTCGGCTTTTCTGATGATTCCATCTTCACTCGCAACTGTCTTTTCAATTACGCCCATTGGCCACTCATTTCTTCTTGTTTGTTTGTCCTTGAGGAGAACAACATCTCCCTGTTTAATGTCAATGTTCTTGTGGTGCCACTTTTGACGAATTTGGAGGCTGTGCAAGTATTCCTTGCGCCATCTGCTCCAGAAGGTGTCTGCAAGGAACTGAACCCGCTTCCAATGGCTTCTGAGCATTTCTTTGGGTCCTACATCATCACAGATGGTGGGTACAACTCCATTCTTTTGTGTCAGCAGCATCGCCGGTGAGAGAATGTGAGGATGTTCTGGGTCTGATGATACTGGCAACAACGGTCGTGCATTCAGTATAGCTGTGACTTCCGCAAGAAATGTGATCAAGATCTCATGAGTGAGTTGAACACGACCAGTTTGCAGCAGCATGTTATCAAGTATTCGCCGTGCTAAACCAATCATCCGTTCCCATACTTCCCCCATGTGGGAAGAATGGGGAGGATTGAAAACCCAGGAACACTTCTGGTCCTGCAGAAAGTGTTGCACTTTGTCCTTCTCTGGTGCATTTGTGGCCATCTCTTTGTGAGCACCAATGAAATTAGTGCCGCAGTCCGAGCGCAGTTGTTTTGCGGGTCCTCGGAGGGCGAAGAAACACCTCAGTGCATTAATGAAACTTGAAGAGCTCATCTCCTCCACTACTTCAATGTGGACAGCTCTTGTACACAGGCACGTGAATAATATTGCCCACCGCTTCCTGTTTGCTTGTCCCCCTCTTGTACGCCTTGTAGTTACTTCCCATGGGCCAAACATGTCCATGCCTACGTAAGAAAAGGGGGGCTCAACTTGGAGGCGATCTACGGGCAAATCACTCATTAATTGCTCTTCAAACTTCCCTCTCAGTTTCTTGCATGTCACACATTTACTTATGACTCTGCTAATACATCCTTTTCCTCCTACAATCCACAAGCCACTCTCTCGGACAGCGCCCTCTGTAAAATGCCTGCCTTGATGGCTTACTTTCTCATGGTGGTGGCGCACAAGGAGGGTAGTGATGTAGTGACTGCCTGGCAAGATAATAGGGTTGGTGTCTTTTACTCCCAGCCCCGCGCGATTAATGCGACCACCAATTCTCAGCAGATTGTCACTTCCAATCACAGGGTTTAGTTTTACCAGCGGGCTGTTTTTTGGGAGGTTCTGTTTTTCAGAGATCCGCTTTATCTCGTCTGCATATGTTTCAAACTGCACCTTTTTAATGATCATTGTCTCTGCTTGATCTAACAGTTCTGGGGTGATGGCCGTTTTACAGATGTGCCATCCTTTACAGTTTGGCTCAACGTTTGATTGTGAAAAGCATTGTGCGATGTGAATCAGGTTTGACATGGTTTTCCGAAGTGAGCGCCATGTGGAGAAACGCTCCCAACGTCCTGAGCCCAAAACTTCCTTTGTTATGTTAGTGCAAAGTGTCTTTACCTCTGGGCGCACCTCTGCGTCGTTGTCTGGGTCCAGCAGTTTGTAATCAGTCTGCTCTAGATGGATGTATGAAGGGCACTGGAGAAACGCTGGACCTGTGAACCATGTCGTGTGTTCTAACTCAGCGGCTGGAACTGATCGTGAGCCGTGGTCAGCAGGATTCTGGTCGGTCGTAACGAAATGCCATTGCTCTGGAGTAGTTGACTCTCTAATACGACACACACGATTGTTTACATAGACATAAAAACGTCTGGATTGGTTGTGAATATAACCAAGAACCACCTTGCTGTCTGTATAGAAACTAGTTTTGTCTATGGGGTGATCAATCTCTTCACATATGACCTCTGCCATTTCAACCGCCATTACTGCGGCGCAGAGTTCGAGCCTAGGTACAGTGAGCTCTGGCTGTGGAGCGAGTCGTGCCTTACCTAGGGCAAACCCAACCTCTGTCTTGCCATCCCCAGTGGTGACCTTGAGGTATGAAACTGCACATATTGCCTTCATGGACGCATCTGAAAAGACACAAAGTTCTACACATTTAGCCTGTAACAGTGACATCTTAGTGTAAGTGCGTGGAACGTTGACTTTGCTGAGGCATTGGAGGGACTGTTGCCATTCTATCCATCTGCCTCTCAGATCCTCTGGGAGAGGTGAGTCCCACTCTGTTGTCTGTAGCGACAACTCTCTTAGAAGCAGACGTCCTCGAACGGTGACTGGGGCCAAAAACCCAAGCGGGTCAAACACACTGTTCACAGTTGAAAGGACTCCTCTTCGTGTGTATGGCTTTTCAGCATGAGGAATGTGAAAAGTGAAATAGTCCTCCATTATATTCCACTTTATTCCAAGACTGCGCTGATCTGGGAGTTCATCCTTGAACAGATCCAGATTTTGGAGATCCTTGGCTCGGTCTTGAGGTGCGAATGCGTCCATCACTTCAACCTTATTTGATGCTATTTTTAAGAGGCGAAGGTTTGAGTCTGCTAGCATGTCTTGTGTCCGTTTCAGGAGGTCGATAGCATCCTGTCCGGTGGGGACAGACTTTAAAGCATCATCCACATAAAAATCACGCTCAATGAAATTGCGGACATCTGACCCGTATTTGGCTTCTCCCTTTTGCGCGGCCCTCCTCAAACCATATGTGGCCACAGCCGGCGAGGGGCTGTTTCCAAATACATGCACGCACATTCTGTAATCCACGAGCTCTTTCTGTGGATCGTTGTCTTTGTGCCAGACAAACCTCAGTACATCTCTGCAGTCCTCACGCACCAGGAAGCAATAGAACATTTGCTGGATATCTGCGGTTACTGCGACTGGATGTTTTCTGAACCTCACTAGCACACCTAATAGACTGTTGTTCAGATTAGGTCCTGATAACAGCACTGTGTTGAGCGACATACCTTCAAACTGCGCGCTGGAGTCAAATACCACTCGGATTTGTGACGGCTTTTGAGGATGGTACACTCCGAAATAGGGCAGGTACCAACGCTCTTTGTTCTCTTGTACTGGGGGTGCGAGCTCCGCGTGCCCATTGTCCAACATTTTCTGCATAAAGTCTATCAGGTGAACTTTCATTTTTGGGTTTTTGTCTAGAGTTCGTTCAAGTGACTTGAGGCGACTGAGTGCGTAGCGGCGATTGTTAGGCAGCAATGCTCTGGGCTGGCGAAATGGCAGTGGAGCCACCCAGCTTTGTGACTCATCCTGGAAACACTCATTGTCCATGATATTCAGGAAGTGCAGATCTTCCATGGAGGGTGCAAGCTTATTGTCGTTCTTGGTCTGGCAGAAAACATTGTTTCCTATAGTTCTGTTTTGTGTTCTGTCCTTTATGTTTGAACCACCAAGTACTAAGTGTCGATTTAAGAGACTGGTGTCTGGCTTGACAGTAAAGTGGCTTTCGCACGGGGAAAAATGAGTTGGCCTTCCATCCGATAGAACGTGAGTCTTAAAGGTAGAGACCTGGGAAGGCTTATGAGTATTGCCTAAGCACACATCTCCTATTATCACCCAGCCTAAGTCCAGTCTCTGTGCGTATGGTGCATTGTGCGGACCATTGATCTGACTGCGCACTTTGTGAACTCTCAAAATGTCTCTTCCAAGCAACAGCAAAATGTCTGCACCACTGTCTAAGGGTGGTATTTTGTGTGCTATGCCTTTGAGGTGACTGTGTGCATAAGCCGCGGAGGGAGTGGGAATTTCCTCTCTTTTGTTAGGAATCATGTTGCATTCAATTAACATGGGCAGCTGAATAGCGAGGGAGCTATCGATTGCCTCTATCATATACCCAGAGGCTCTTCTGCCAGAAGTGAGACCTACGCCACTGCATGTCTGGAGGGTGTATGGCTCTGCCTTACCATTAACCTCGAACATGTCAAAAAACTCAGAGCGTGCTAGTGAAACGTTACTCTGGTCATCTAGCATGACGTACATTCTCTGGCGTTTACTAGGATCGTTGGCAGGGTAAACGTTAACTAGGCATATTTTTGAGCAAGATTTCCCAGAAAATCCTTCCCCACATACCTCAGTGCAACTTGAAACAACTGCAGTCTCTTTTAATTCTCGTTTTTCCCCGCCGTGACTTGTTGCAGGCTGAAGAGCTTTGGGAAGGTGGGGAACATCTGAATGCAGAGCTGTTGGGTGCTTATCACTGTTACATTCAGAGCATTTGATTTCTGCTTGACAGTCGCGAGCTACGTGTTTGTTAGAAGCGCAGCACTTGAAACAGATGTTGTGTTGCTTTAATATTGCCTTTCGTTCCTGAATTGGCTTTTCTCTGAAACTTCTGCACTGTTGTAAGGCGTGAGGTTTGTTGTGCACAGGACAACATTTGTCCGGTCCTTCCTCAGATATGGCTATAACGTTGGTTTTATGCACTGAAACTGACCTGCGGTTGTTGCTTTAACCATCTCCAAGCTTGTCCCTTTTAACTCCGGAGTTGCAGGTTGACAGCAGATTGAAGCTTGGGTCGTTGCGTGCCTTTGCTTGTGTCTGTATGAACTGTAAGAAGAACGTGAATGGAGGGAAGGTTACCCTGTGCCGCTGTTTGTAGTGTGAGCCTTCCATCATCCACTTGTCTTGTATCCCATACGGCAGCTTATCCACAATGGGAGCGACACCTCGCGCTGTATCGAGATAGGAGAGTCCATGCAAGTACCCTTCTTGTTTCGCTGCATTTATCTCCTGCAACAGATCACTCAGCTCTCTTAGTTTTTGATTGTCTCTGGGCCCTATTTTAGGAAATTGATCAAGCTTGGTGAAAAGAGCACTTTCAATGGCTTCTGGCGACCCATAGATTTCTTCTAGTCTCTCCCAGATTAGCTCTAATGCCACAGCTGGGTTTGTTATGTTTACAGCTTTGATGCGATGTGCATGCTTGGTAGATTCTGCGCCAAGTGATTTTACAAGGAGGTCTATTTGTTCAGACGCCCTAAGCTCTAGAGTGTCAATGGCGTTGATGAAAGATGACTTCCAAGATAAATAGTTCTCCGGCTTGTCATCAAACTTGGTGAGTTCAGAGGTTAACAACTGACTTCTCATTAAATATTTGGCAAGCTCATTAGAGTCCCTAGAGGAATTTGGATCTGGAGGGTAATACCGAAAACGTCCAGCAGAGGGTGGTGTAAACCCTGGTGAGACATGGCTGAGGTGCTGCTGATAGTTAACAGAGTGTAACTGTTGTCCTTGCCTTTCAGGTGAGTAATCTCTTTGATCAGGGGGTCTGAGGGAGCCATAGTCCTTTGGTGCTGAGGGCAGTTCATCCGGTGACATGTCCAGTGGCTTAGGTCGATTTGCATACTCGCCTTTTCCTATTTTGACGTCCTTTGATTTGACTGAATCACTGCGTGCCTGATGCATATTGACATAGTCTGTAGTTCGCTCATGAGAACTCTGTGTCTCCTTTGGTAAGCTCAGGTGCTCATCACTCATGTCAAAACTTGCAACAGCAGACTCCAAGACAGCTGCTTCAGCGGCTGCGGCCTCAGCTTCACTTTCTTTTGCTAGAACATCAAGCTTTGCATCTAATTTTGCTCTTTCTACTTTAAACTCAACTTCCTTCTTTGCAAACTCAGCTCTTTTTTGGGCAGCTTCAGCTTTAGTGCGGGCAGTAGCGGCGGCTAACATTACACTTGCAGTGGAAGAGCGGCTAGATTTCTTTGACGTCGTGGATCTTACTTCATATCCTTCTTTCTCCATCTTTAAGCTGATTGAATGCACATTTATGCTGACTTGGTGTCACTGCGTCTGTCGTGCTGGTCTGGATACAGCGTGTAACAATGCAGTCTTCATCGTTGTAGTAGGGTGTCCCTTTTCACTGTACTGGCCTCGTAGAACCACTTTCTACTATCCAGGAGTTAAACACCTCCACACAAGTCACTGACGCCAGAGTGGGTTTAGACTTTGCTTTATATGGCAGGTGTGAAACTGTAACAACAAAATACAGTATATATGAGTGACAAATTAAATAATTACTTGAGGAGCTGCGTGACCAAGTGCTAATGCTAACACCAAACAACTGTCTACGAACCATAAATTAGCACGCGTAAAACAGCATCTAATTAACTGCTATTAATCAACATAAAAGTGCCAAACAATAATGCATACTCACAGGGAATGCCTTTTTATCAGCCTTTCACAGCATAGATCACATTCAGTCGATTGTCTGATTCTTTCTCACACTTCCCCCGTCTGCACACGGACCATGCCTTTCTCTTAAAGGGCCAGTGCACTAACCAAACAAATCAAACATGTACAAATTTGACAACAGTCAGAACAAGAAGTCTTCCAGGAATAATGTCTCTTCGTTTTATTATGTTCACATTTGAGTCTTTAAAAAAGATACCAACTCCATCTGCACTATCCTCCCCGATTGAAATTATTGAGTGCCCCGGACACCACATTTGAGTTAGTGCAGATATATCATTGTCACTTTTCAGTCTCATCTCTTGTAGGCAGAGAATTTCATAATTTAGCTTTAATAAATTTTCAACTTTCCTTTTTCTGTATCTTTCTGATTGTAACCCTCTAACATTCCATGTTATTATTTTAAGAGTACTCATATTTATGTAATAGGAGGTTATTCGGTAGAGGGAGGGAACATTGTAGATTCAACATTACCTTGCGAAGGGCTGGATCGATTGTCTTTTCTCTTATCTCTGCTATAAGACGCCATCGAGACACTTCTTTTCCTTCCCCCTTTTGTTGTTTCATTGACCAACTCCTCCATTGCAGGATGCTGTTTGTTAAGAAAAATCCCTGTTTGTGGATCCACATCATCTCGTCTTGCAGGATCATCTGTAGGAGAAATCTCCACAGGAGTCGAAATGGGTGATTCTTCACTATCACTTGCACTTAGGTAGCTTTCTGATTAATTTTCTTCCTCGCTTTCCCTTCGCTCGTCATCGCTCTCACTTTCCACATCAGAGGTTTGTGAGAAGGATTGGTCTCCCGGTTCTTCTCCACTTTTTACTGTTATTTCTTCAAGTTGTCTTGAGAGCGTCAAATCCTCCTCTATGTTGTTATTGTCTGTCTGCGGCTCTGTTACTCCTGGAAGATTTGTTGTGGTACAGTTACCGGGTTCTTGTCCTGAAACAGCGTCAGGGACAGCCAATGGATTTATTAAACGATCATATTGCAGAGGGCAGGTCTGTGTCATGTCCAGTAAGTGGTTGTAAGCATATGTTTACAAAAAAGTCATCATTTACTTCTCACATGTGTAGGAAGCATAAAGCTTGTTCCCCAGATGGTATTGATGACATGTACAAGGAATCTCATCCTCAGCCCCCAAATGACAGTACAGAATATTCAGAAAACACACATGAAGCCATGCCATCTGCTAGTTCAGCCAGTGATATGCCAGAGAAGGATAGTCATTCTTATCTCAGAAACATGTGTCTCTTTTACCTTAAACTGCAAGGACAGCTGCTAATTCCTGCCTCTACTATACAGAGTATTGCTGAGAAAATGCAGAATGTGCACGAATTGGGTCAAGCCTACACAATTAATAAGGTAAGTTGTTTACTAAAAAATGAAATGAACCTATCAGATGAAGCAGTCACTAAAATCTGTGACTGCATTTAAGAGTCAGATTTGTTCTCTGCTTGCCATCAGGGACAACTAGGAACAACACACACCAGAAATCAAACATTCAAAAAAATGTTTAAATGCACAGAACCCAAGAAAGTGCCATTGGGAATGGATGAAAACATGACAGAAAAATGTGCTTACTACATACCAGTTGGAGAAACCCTGAAGAGCTTTTTAGAGTCACAGTTATGGATTAATACACAGTCACAACAGTTTGGGGGTCCTGATGTAGAAATTTTTAAGGATTTATATGATGGCAAAATTTTCAAATGTCACCAGTTCTTTAATGAAAACCCTGAAAGCCTCAAACTGATTTTGTACCAAGATTCATTTGAGGTAGTGAATCCCCTGGGTTCTGCTAAAAAGGCACACAAACTTCTTGCATTCTCTGTCATTAGCAAATTTACCCATTCATTTGCGTTCAAATACAGATAACATGTTTTTAGTCTTGTTGTGTGTTGAGAATGACTTCAAGCGTTTTGGAATAGCCAAAGTTTTCTCAGAGTTGTTGGCAGATCTGAAATCCTTGGAGACAGATGGAATAGATGTAGATGGAGAAACAGTAAAAGGGGGTCTTTACTGTATTGCTGGGGACAACTTGGGTTCTCATTGCATAGGAGGGTTTACAGAAAACTTCAGCTGCTCTCAATATTTTTGCAGGTACTGTGAAGTAACACGAAGGGAGTTTTATGCTGATCCGAATGCCTGTGGTCCTCCACGCACTCCAGAGACATATGACGGGGCTGTTGCTGATCTCCAGTCTGAAACTATCCAAGACGTCAGAGGAATAAAGGTAAACTCCATCTTCAATACCCTTCAGTCTTTTCATGTATCCCAGCCTGGTCTCCCACCTTGTCTAGGTCATGACCTCTTTGAAGGAGTTGTGTCATATGATCTAGCACTGTACCTGAAGAACATTATAAAAAAGAAAAAATGGTTCACATACTCCCTTTTAAACAGACGCATTAAACAGTTTAAATATAAAGGATCCGAAGCACTTACAAAGCCATGTACTGTCAAACCTGACGGATCCAAATTATCAGGGCAAGCCGTTCAAAACTGGAACCTTTTGAGATTGCTGCCAGTTTTGATTGGTGACAAAGTACAAAACCATGAGGATGAAGTATGGCAGTTAGCTCTCCAGTTGAAAGACATTGTGGATCTTATTTGTGCTCAGAGCATTTCCTTGTCCCAGATAGCATTCGCTGACATTTTGATCCAAGAATATTTGGAGATGAGAGAGATGTTGTTTCCTGGAATTAAACTAAAACCCAAGCACCACTATTTGCGCCATTATTCAGCACTGTTGTTGAAATTTGGTCCATTGATGAGGTTATGGACGCTTAGGTTTGAATGTAAACACAGTTACTTCAAAAGATGTGCCAGACACTTGAAAAGCTTCAAAAATATTTGTCAAACTTTGTCAACACGTCATCAGATGTATCAGGCTTATCTTTTAGCAGGGCAAGAATGCCGTGAACTGCTGCAAGTGAAGGAGAGCTGTGTGTTTTATCCCAACCTCTACAGTGACACTATTCAGCATGCGGTCAGGGAGTTAGCTTTTTCAGAAAGCAATACCACAGTTACCACAGACATTCAGTACAAGGGCACTGCATATAAAAAGGGACAGTTTCTTGTGTACAGAAATGACGAGTGTACGGAGTTTGGTGAACTTCTACTCATCTTGATTCAAAATGACACATCTGTGTATGTTCTAATGGATATCCACAAAGGCATCTTCCTCTCAGAATACCATCTGTATTCTGTGACAAAGGACAGTCTTGGGTTACAGTGTATCAACATTAATGACCTGCCTGATTTCTATCCTTTGGTATCATACATTCTTGAAGGATACCGAATCATTCCACTAAAGCATAGTATTGTGGCAAAATAATGTCCAACTAATAGCTCACTTCTCACTGTAAATAGTTTAACATTAATATAAGTGTCACCTGATCCATACCCTGCTCCATCAAGTGTATGAGCTGTATGTGATTTTCTATTTTGTTTGGATGTGGCATTTCTTCTTCAGTGCAAGTATGAGTGACTCAGAGCGAACCTTCCTAGATGTCGCCATCACGGAGGTCCTACCAGAACTTCAAGCTGTGAACAAAATCATCCTGGAGGAGCACTTGCAGTCCATTGGAGTTGAGACAAGTGATGATCTACGCTTCGTAACGGAGGCAGATTTGATGACAGCATTAAGACCTGTACAAGCAAGAAAGCTTCTTTCTGCTTGGAAACAGAAATGTAAGTAAAAACAACTATTCAAACTCAAAAGCAGAGATGGTCATGAACAGACATACAGTGTGAATCATAATTGTATTTGTTTTGTAATTGAAAGACCAAACTCCAGAGAACAGCTCGCTATCATCTGTGGAAGCCTCATCAACCCAGTCGCTGTCATTGCTCTCACTTTCACCCCAAAGTCTATCGTCGACCTCCACCAGCAGCCCAGGATGTGACACACAATGGGATGACAACTTTGAAATTCCATGGAGTAAACTTCCTGCAGAAGTGATGCATTTTCTTGAGAGGGGGAAAAGGCCTCGCCCAAAACTGAGGAGGCAAATGGTCCGGATTGTTGTGACTGAGATGATGGAAAAATGCCCACATGTAGGTAGAAAACATTCAATTGACGTTGCAAGAAAAATGGTGGCAAAATATCCCAATTCTCTGCAAGATTTAATAGAGGGTGAGATTGTTGGCGCAGGCTACCTTTCACTTGTCAAACAGTTGCAGAACAGAATTGAAAATGTAAGGCGCACTTCAACACCCAAAATAAGAAAAAGAAAACATCAGACTGACTCAGACCACACAGACGAGATCCCTTTAGAAGAAAGAGCAGCCATGCAGGATACATACAGGTGCATTAAATGGAATGTAGAATTTCTGCCTCTTGAAGAAACTCCAGAGAGCCAACAGCAAAAGATGGAAAAACTCAAGGTGATGTTCCAGCAAGCTGATGCCAATCCAGAAGAGGTAAAAAGTCTAATGAAGTCCACTTACTACACACAACGTCTGCATGTCAATCAGGGGAAAAGTATCAAATGCCTTAGGGAGGAGTGGCCGTTTTGGTTTGATGAACTTGGCATGTCTGTCCACTTCAAGGAACTTACTGGGATTGACCTCAAAGAGACATTCACACGTAATTTGGATTTGAAGGGGAAAAGGCTACTGGACTACTTGACCACAGTTGCTGTCAGCAAAAGCAAGGTGTTGCTTCAGACTTATGCAAGGCTTCAGAGGATGCGGGGACCGCAGAGTGGCTGCTCAGATGATGTGAAAGAGATGGTCCTGCTTCTGCTCAGCTACTTTGAAGAGAAGGAGGAGTCCATGCTTCTCTGTGTTGAAGATACATGTCTGGCAGATGAGGTACAACTGGAGCAAGTGTCTCTGACACCCACTATTATCGTGTGTGGTAAGTTTGTTTCATAGCTCTCTCTCTCTCTTTTTAAGTGCACTTTTTATAGAATGTCATGTGACTGCCGTGTTTATTGATATAACCTGTTAAATAATTTGTTGACAGGACAGTCCTGCTATTCCTCAAGAAGATACACGCTGAGTATTGATCGGAACCTCGTCAGCACAAACATATCCTCCTTCATTTCTGCACTGTGCCTCATGTTCGGGAGCTACTACAATTTCAACATCCATTATCCATGTGGGCTGGCTTCCACTTTAGAGTTTCTTCAGAGGCGAACAAATATGGCTTTGTTATTTCTCATAACTGAGACTCTGGGATCTGGAGTCTGGCTTTGATGTGGTTCGAGTCCAGGTCTGGCTCTGAGTCTCGGTCGGCTTTGGAGCCGGTTTCAGTTGTTTTTTCTGTTTTTTGTTGTTGTTGTTTTTTTTTTTTGTTTGTTTTTTTTTTTTTTAAATACATTAACAGTCTGAATCCGGGTCCAAGCCTGGCCGAGACTCAGGGCTAGACCAAGCGTCAACTGACGTCTGACTACCTATAACCTTTGCTTTGGATTTTAACAATGCTAAAGTGTGACATATCACTGCAGAAGGGTGCCAATATTTTTGACCATGCATTGTTCACTTCCCCACAGCATTTTGGTTATACTTTGTCTTGAACGTGGTCATGGCCATGACTGTGTGTATATATGTATATACTTAATTTTTACTTACTTTGTACGTGTATTTTAACTGATCAATTATAAAAATGCTTAATAAACTTTTATATGATTTTTATTCTACAGGTGTTTCTTCTCCATAAACCCAGAAAAAGGAACCAAAGTAGAGAACAAAAACTCAAAGCGTCGTCTCAGTGTGAACCCTCGAGTCCTCACCCTGATTCAGGATCTCGCCGACCACGAGTGGCGCTAAGCCTAAATCTTGACTCTCTGTGGACTGTTAGTTTTACTTTGTTAATTTTGTTCCACAATGTGTACTGGAACCTTTTACTGGTCGAATGCATGAAGCCAATTCATGAAGATGTTCTTTCTTTGTAGGAATGTTCTTTATTTACATAAGAAAAGAAAAAAACAACATGCTGCTACTGCAGTGTTTTTAGACCACATGTGTAGGTGTGTTTCACCACGTGGTTTTGCTGATGTTTTCTTACCAGGGCCATGATTGTGGTGACAGCAGGGTGCGTGTTGCGTTGCACGGTGATTATGATCATTTTTGGCACAATATGTGGGGTTTTTTTTGTTTTAAAGTCTTAACAGGTTATTTAACTTTTTCTGGTGGAGGGTCTAACAAATGCTTGTTTCATGAACATGGTTCTTGCTTTGCAGGAATGTTCCACAGCTTTTATAGCCGATATTTTGATTGAATTGTGTAGTTGCTGTGTGCCTTGCATATTGTGTTAGTTGGAAAAATGGATCCATTTGCTGTCATTTTGCGAATGTGGCTGCAAAATAAATTTCCCAAAAGTGATATTTTCCTCTCTTGTGTTTTCTCAAGATGTATTTTTGCATGTTTGGGTGTAGGTGTAGCAGTAAGAAATTTGCTGGGTTATGGTTAAAATTTTACATTAAAACATATAATATTCAGCATAGATTTTGTGTATAATTTACAGAGCAGCTCCATTTAATATGCACAGTTTCACCGTAGTTCTACCATTTTAAATTAGTTCTTTGTACGATATTTCCCTGTTAATTTTGCAGTTAATGATCCACAAAAAGCATTTATTACTTGTAAAAGATACAGGAAATAGTGTATTTATATATCACATCTATGTGTGAAATTAACTTCTTTTTCCTGTAGATTTAACAGTTTTAATCTGAGATTCATTCACTGTAAATCAATTTACAAGTTGCATCTGTAAAGCGCTTTTACAGGAAGTCCCTGGTAACCCCAGCTGCCAGGGTTTTCCTGTAAAAACAGCACTTTTTTTTTTTTTTTTTTTTTTTTTTTTTACAGTGTATCTTCCCTTTGGCTTCACCTGCAGAAGTGCCAAGGTAGGTCTCCCCTGCGTAATTGCTTTTCCCTTTGTCCGGAGCACGCGCTGGGCTGTTCAAATCACGGACAAACAGTATCCCACATTCTTGATTTTTAGTTCACAAACACTTGTTGTAATGACTAACTACTCCTGACATTTTGGAGATGTTAGCTCTTTATACAGTAAAGTTACAGTGGGATACAAATAACATCAGGCTGATCCTGCCACAATTTGTTCCCCGTTCAAATCACGGACTAACTGGATCCCACAGCTGTTTATGTTTTTGAACCCATTTTGCACAGAGGCATTTTTTGAAAAATGTATTGATAGCAATGTTGAATATTATTACACAGGGGAAAAACAACTACATGTAAAATAATCACACTGTGATGCCTCTGCCTTTCTAAATGGAGGGACAGTAACTGCGTGTGTATATGTAAGCTGTAAAACCTGCAGATAGTCAGATTAACAGTATTTTGTCTCTATCTGCCATTCTGCAATTCATCTCATGTAAACAATAACGTGACGCACAGCGTGACGTGAAAAAAGGCACATCCCTTTGATGTTGCGTGATAAACTCTGTATTCATCGTCCATGCATAAACGGTTGGAGGATGCGTTTGTGCGTGTGTGTGCGTGGGGGGGTTCTTAATGAATTTTGAAGCCTCCTCAGGTGAAGAAAATCTGTGCTTTGCTCCATTATGTTTTATTTCTAGAGTGGCAGGGTAGAGCAGGGAGTATTCCACTCCTCTTTCCCTCAACTCCAACTTGATTTGTTTAAAGGACACACGCCGGTCCATGGTTAGTCGGGAGTAATCCGAAAAAAAAACATTATCTTCGCCCCACACCATAGAATCTGGCCTTTCTCTCTGGCCACCCGAAGAATGCATTCTTAAGCACATAATTACTTCAGTAACTTGAGAGAGCTGATCTAGATACAATATTGATGTCGAGCTTGTAGTTTTGGGGTCCCATGTTGGCTGAGAGAGTCCTGTGCCTCTACCTAGTCCACAAATAGAAAAAAAAATCTCTGGTGTTTGTTCACTGAGTCCTGAAAAATCTGTGGAGGGTCTCGTAGGCTGACAGATGTTGAGGTTTCCTTTTACTATGAAAAATAAACTGAGACCTGCTTTACAGTTAGGGTTTCCAGAGAGGATCTGCACACTCTGATACAGACATGCTCTGTTGAATAAGGGGTGACACCTTGCAGTGTGGTCAGAGTCAAAGACCAGCCATCTGTGATAAATGTCTGCTAACAGAATAGGTCTGGTGACTAACTTTGCTTCTGCAGATTTGTTGTTTGTTTGTATTGTTTGCTGCCCTGATTGGGGAGTCTCTTCTAACTGAGCTGGTCACACACTAAACCAACACATCACATAATGATGGTGACTGTGAAGTTCACCATGCAAGAAACGACAGAGTTTCTATGTTCATACACAAATTTGTAGTAACCAAATCAGTTTACAATTAAATGTTTTAATTTTTTCTAACAGAAAATAAATGCAATAAGTTAAAAAGCCATAAATATTTCTTTATTCCACTAATCTGATCAGACACGTTGGTGAAGAATTACAGAATTTCCCCATGTTGTTCTTTACGTGTGAAAACACTGCACTGAAACTGATGGGAAATACAAAAGGTTTCTTCAACCTGATAGTAAAGTGTCAGACACAACAGTGTCTATGAATTCTAACACTGAAATGACATCAGGAGCTCACAAAGCTTTTAAATTAGAGTAACACTTAAGGTCAGTGGATTAGATTGAGGAGAGGAAATAATTCCACTGATCTCTGTTAGTTTCTGATCTTTCTTCTTTTTAAACTTTTTGAAAGTAGATGGTGCAAACAAACTGTATCAGGCCTACCTCATAAGAATAAGAACATGTTACCTAATTATAGCCTTACTAGATCTCGTATTGTCTTTTTAAAGCCACACTTACAAACACAAAGTAAAAGAAGGTGAAGGAATTTATAAAAACAGAATTACAGATAAACTACTTACTGTTTTGGGCTCTCTGTCCTTCCCCTGGATGATAGGTTTGTGGTAGTGAAGCATGAATCTCTCTGGGGACTTTGTGTTTGAGTAAAAATTTGCCTGTTGTTCTTATGAACCCTGTGTCACATGTGTTTAGCTGGTTTCAGCTTCATGTTTGTTTTCTTTTTTGTCCCTGTCAAGTTTGTGCATCTTAGTCTCTGTCTCAGTGTTTGTTTCCTGTTTTATTTCTGTCTTATTTTGGCCCTTTGTGCATTTAGAATAGAATAGAATAGAATACTTTTATTTGTCAATTTCTTCAAATGTACTTGCCATACAAAGGAATTGAAATTACGTTTCACACTGTCCCATGCGTAGACATTGACAACAATAAGGTGCAGATGCACAACAAAAACAGCCCTAACAATAAAGTAATAAATAGTAATATAATAATATAAATAGTGCTAAAAGAAATACTAAAAATATATATATAGTTGCAGGTGTGTGCAATTGCAATGCAAGTCAGGAATGTTTTCAGTTCTTGGTTCAGAGAGTGTTTCCTTGTTGGAGAGTGTGCGTGGGTGAGGGGGAGTAGAGTCCAATCTGTCTTCCTATACTTCTGCCAATCTGGTGATTCTGCTGGCTGGGAGCCGGGAGGGAAGAGAGTTCAGCAGTCTCACAGCCTGGTGGATGAAGCTGTTGGTGAGCCTGGTAGTGCGGGAGTGGAGACTTCTGTATCTCTTTCCAGAGGGCAGGAGGCTGAACAGACAGTGCGCGGGGTGGGTTGCATCGTTGACAATTGTGATGGCTTTGCGGGTGAGGCGAGTGGTGTAAATGTCTTGCAGGGAGGGGAGTGGTACACCAACTATCCTCTCAGCTGTTCTCAC
This sequence comes from Aulonocara sp. 'chitande type north' Nkhata Bay, assembly GCF_057382095.1. Taxonomy (NCBI): domain Eukaryota; kingdom Metazoa; phylum Chordata; class Actinopteri; order Cichliformes; family Cichlidae; genus Aulonocara; species Aulonocara sp. 'chitande type north' Nkhata Bay. The sequence goes on along the minus strand of NC_141346.1, from coordinate 28,197,964 downwards.
AATGCGTTGTAGAGCTTTTCTGTTATAGTCAGTGCAGCTACCGCCCCACACAGTGATGCAGCTGGAGAGGATACTTTCAATAGCGCCTCTGTAGAATGTAGTCAGGATGGGTGGTGGAGCACTTGCCCGCTTGAGTTTGCGCAGGAAGTAGAGGCGCTGTTGTGCTTTCTTGGCCAGTGATGCTGTGCTGGTGGTCCAAGAGAGGTCCTCACTGATGTGCACCCCCAGGAACTTGGTGCTGCTCACCCTCTCCACCGCAGCGCCGTCGATGGTCAATGGGGGGTGACAGGTGTGGCCTCTCTGGAAGTTGACAATAATCTCCTTGGTCTTACTGACATTTAGCAGGAGGTTGTTGTCTCTGCACCACGTGGTCAGGAGCTCAACCTCTTTCCTGTAGTGGGTCTCATCGCCCTTGGTGATGAGCCCCACCAGCGTTGTGTCGTCCGCAAACTTCACAAGGTGGTTGGAGCTGTAGGTTGGTGTGCAGTCATGTGTCAACAGGGTGAAGAGCAGAGGACTGAGCACACAGCCTTGTGGAGCCCCCGTGCTCAGGGTGATGCTGTTTGAGACCTTGTTGCCCACACGCACCGCTTGAGGCCTCTGGCTGAGGAAATCCAGCAGCCAGTTGCAGAGGGAGGTGCTGAGGCCCAGTCTGTCCAGTTTACAGATGAGTTGTTGTGGTATTATGGTGTTGAATGCTGCGCTAAAGTCTATGAACAGCATTCTCACATATGAGTCTTTCTTGTCCAGATGAGTTAGGGCTGGGTGGAGGGCAGAGCAGATTGCATCCTCTGTGGATCGTTTCGCTCTGTATGCGAACTGGTGTGGGTCCAGGGTGGGAGGTAGGGTGGATTTGATGTGTGACATGACTAGTCGTTCAAAGCACTTCATAATAATGGGTGTCAGTGCCACGGGGCGGTAGTCATTGAAACAGGCTGGGGATGGTTTCTTTGGCACAGGTATGATGGTGGCAGTCTTGAAGCATGATGGAACAGTGGCTTGCCTCAGGGAGGTGTTAAAGATGTCTGTGAAGACATTCTTCAGCTCCTCTGCGCAGTCTTTCAGCACACTACCAGGGATGTTATCTGGACCCGCTGCTTTCCGGGCGTTGATGGTGATGAGTGTCCTCTTCACGCTGGCAGCAGACAGGCACAGAGGCTGGTCGTGTGGAGGTGGTGGTGTTTTCTGTGGGCGTGTGTTGTTCTGTGCTTCAAATCATGCAAAGAAGCTGTTCAGGTTGTTGAGCAGAGTGGTGTCGCTCTCACAGCTACGCGCTACAGGCTTGTAGTCTGTAATAGCCTGGATGCCTTGCCGTAGGCTTCTTGCGTCCTTGCTATCATTGAAGTGGGAGGTTATCTTGTGTGTGTAGTCCTGTTTCGCTTTCCTGATGCCACGGGACAGGTTGGCTCTCGCTGTTCTCAGGCCTATTTCATCCCCAGCTCTGAAGGCCTTGTCTCTGGCCTTCAGCAGCCTGTGGACATCTCCTGTTAGCCATGGCTTCCGGTTGGCTCGAGTTGTGATACTTTTCACTTGTGTTACATCATCAATGCATTTGGTGATGTATGAGCTCACCGTGTCTGTGTACTCCTCGATGTCTATGATGTTATTGTAGGTGGCTGCTTCCTTGAATATGTCCCAATCAGTTGACCCAAAGCAGTCTTGAAGAGCAGAGGTGGCCTCCTGTGGCCACACTCTTATCTCTTTCATAACAGGTTTGATGACCTTCACTCTCTGTCTGTATGCTGGCATTAGCATAACAGTGAGGTGATCAGAGGTGCCGATGTGGGGGAGGGGGATGGCTTTGTATGCTCCTTTTTCCTGTGTGTAGACCAAGTCCAATATGTTGTCTCCCCTTGTTGGAAAATGTACATGCTGATGAAACTTTGGGAGAACAGTTTTAAGATCAGCATGATTAAAGTCTCCTGCGAGGATGACGAAACCGTCTGGGTGTGCTGTTTGTTGCTCACTGATGGCCTGATACAGTTCGTTCAGCGCCGCATTTCTATCGCTGTTGTTGCTAGATGGAGGTATATAGGTAGCGACCAACAAGATCGAACTTACCTCCCTGGGCAAATAGAAAGGGCGACACTTCACGATCATGAACTCCGCCAGTGATGAGCAGTGTTTGCGTACTACAGTGGCATCACGACACCACTCGTCACGGATTTAAACACAGACCCCGCCACCTCGGGTCTTGCCTCCGTCTACGAGAGCCCTGTCGGCTCGGTAGCATGCTAGCTGCTCCAGTTGTATGGCCGAGTCCGGAATGTTGTCATTAAGCCATGTCTCGGTGAAAACTAGCACACAACAGTCACTTACTTTGCGATTCGCTGATCTCAGAAGTCGTATGTTGTCCATTTTATTGTCCAGAGATTGTACGTTGGCTAAGAGGATCGATGGTATGGCTGGGCGAGTTGGCTTAGCCTCAAGCCTGACTCGGACACCTCCGCGCTTGCCCCGCTTCCTTGTCCTAGCGCACCGCTTTCGACACCTCCTTGCCCGGGGAGGGTTAGCAGGCGAGTCCGGTGAGTTGCTAGGCCAGCTAGCAGGCTGTCGCAGAAATCCTATCTCCCTTAGCATCTCAACGTTAGTGTTCAAAACTTGGCAAATCTTGCTTCTCTGAATGTGTAAGAGAGCCTGACGACTGTACACATATTCCGACGTGGACTGGCGAGAAACACTTGCAGAAAGACACTTACTTGACGAACAAAACATCGCATTTTCAGGAGAGCGTGAGGTCGCTGCATTTACACGCGCCGCCATAAATGTGGATTTTCTGCTTCAGAAGATAAAGGTCAGTTTTGCGATTTATGAAGTTTGCCCTTTAATCTGGATTTTGGCTCAGCTTCCAGCTACACTGTGACATAACTATAGCAATGATGAGATACAGATCTCCAGTGAAGGTGTCACCATGATGAGCAAAGCAAGGCTTCATGAAAGATTTGAAGTGTTTGTGCCCCTCCCTTCCTTTCCTCCCCATCTCCAGCTGCCTCCCCCTTCCCGCTCCACCACAACCACCCACACATGCAGGACCTTGGAGTAGGGGTATGTCACCAGGGTGCAGAGGAGGCTACCCCCCTCTGTCCCCTTCTGGCTGCCTCTGCCTCAATTTTATCCCACAACTTAGACATTCACATTACTCACACTCTCATTACACATACATATAGGATCTTGGGGGTGGGCACGATACATGGAATCCAAATTACCATCAGGGTGTACACCTCACCCCTGGCGTCGTTGCCCACCTCTCAATTTTAAATACACGTAGACATTGAGGGCTAGCAGGAGGGACTATGCATTTACCTGCTGCTCTCTGGCAGGTAGCTCCATGCCCTCCTGGGTTTTAAATGCACCTTAGAACACACATGCATCAACACCACAATGAGCGGGTGGAGGGAGGTTTGGAGTCTTCTCTCACCCCCATTCTCTGCGGCCTGCTGGAGCAGGGGGGCTAGGAGGAGGAGTTGGCCGTCCGACTGCGGTCTGGAGGGTGGGGCCTCCCTGCTGCTGCGGAGTCGGGGCGGTCTGCCTCCCCCCACCACAGGGAAAAGGGTAACACCACCTGGGTCTGGGTGTAGTTCCCCCCTCCAGGGGCAAGGGTACCTAGACCTGGTTCGTAGAGTACGCTTGGGGAGTGTGATCGTGTGTACAGCGTCTCTTTATGTCTGTCTCCACGTTGGTTGAGTGTGGAGTAAGTGCATATGAGAGCATGAGGGTGGGAATGGATGTTTGTATCTGTGTGTGCCTGTATTTCTGTGTCTATATGTCAGGTTGGGTGTCAGGCGCCACCTCTCTGGGGACATCTTAGGCCCTCCAAGGTTTGGAGGCCTTTCTCCCCCCACCACCACTTCCCCTGCCAGTGGCAGACTCCCTCAGACATCGTTGGTGGTTCTTTGTGTCCGGGGATGGGCGTCCGGGTACACACCGGCTCACTCCTTGGCGGCCGCTTATCGGGGCCTGGAGCCTGGGGCTCGCTCGGGCCACTTCGGAGGTGGGGTGCCCCCGGCCTCTCGGCCTGGGGCTCGGTCACTCAGGCACAGCTGGCTGCCGGCGGAGCTCACGGGCGCGTCACTGCAACTCCCCCTGGCTTCTGCTCCGCGGCTGCTGAGTGAGCCCTCATCTGGGACTCTCCTCAGCTCTTACTGGGACAGTGGCGCGGCTGCCCCTCTGTTGGTCTTCCTTGGTCTCTTGTGTTCTGGGGGCCTCTGGATGTCTGGAGTTTTGATCTCCTCCATACCTGCTTCATTCCCTGAAGGACGGGGCTGTGGCCCCCCCACACCCTCTAGCAGATCATTACATGAAGGAACCTTTTAAAAAAAAAAAACAAAAAAAACAAGCGCGTCCATGCTCACAGGTGTACACACGGGTGATCACACCCACAAACTACACCCTTTTTGGCTCCTACCTCAAAGCACACTGTGTTCTGTTGATCTTATGTGCTGCACAATAATGTTTAATATTTAGTATTTACTGTCATATTCCCATATATCATTGTGATGTTGTTTATTCTATTACTCTTGTTCTCTTCTGCTTGTTTTCTTTTTTCTTTCTCAGCAGGTGATCCAGGTGATCGATATATGCATTTTTTTTTCTCTTTTTTTTTCTGCCTGTTCTGTTGGTTTATGTTTTTTGCCCTTCTCCCCCGTCCCTCTTCTCAGCTGTTTCTCTTTCCCTCTTTCTTTCTCCCCTTCTTTCCCCCAGTCAAGTCTGTCTCGTATTCAGTAAGTGAAAATAAAATAAACAATAAAAGGTGAATCAAATGGACCATTACAGCAAGGCTGGGATGGTCAATTTGGTAAAGTAAATCACAACAATTCTGATGGCAAAAGAGCCAAACGGGACAGGCAAAAAAACAACAAAAAAAAACCAAAAAAACAAAAAAACATTTTAGCGTTTTAAAGAGAGAGATTAGACATGATATTATGATGAAATTCTATCATTTCCTGTACTTTCCCAGATTACTTCAGTTCAGTATGGTTTATGGAACAGTAGTGATGTTTAATACTAAGTAACATTCAGACAGGTATTGGCAATACTGATCTGATATTTTTGTATCAGTATGCACTACAATTTCAACAAATGAGACTTTGTCTTTATTCCCGTCATTTAAACACAGACACAAAAACCTAGACATAAGTCACTTTCCAAAATTCAGCACCAGTGCTACACGCAGCCAACAGCTCCACATTTCATTTGTACCTGGATAGATAGTGCCTGCCTGCAGCACCAAAGGACTCCGCGAGCTATGTTTGTCTCGCCCCAGCAGCACCTGTCCCTCTCCTCCTCTTCAGTTTGCCTCATCATAAACTCATCATCATATTCTGTGTTATAATTTACTTTTGTTTCTGTTTGACAAGGTTTGCAGTCTACAATTTTTAAGCTACATTTGTCACAAACCGCGTCTCGGCTGTTAGTGGAGCTGAAATAGCTCCACACATGACTCCACTCATCAACCTAGTGAGCGAGCACAAGTGACCTGTGACGCATTTACACAGCTGTATTTCGCAGATCACTATGACAGGCGGAAGAAGAAGTAGTTCTTACCAATCATTTAGACAATCCTTGTAATACAGCTACTGTGTTCCTGTTACTCATAAAGTACAAATTTACCACAAAGTACCAAAATATATATTTTTATGAGAATCGATTCTAAAACATAAATATCTGGTATCGGAGTAATTGATATTTTGTATTATATTTATATTTAGTATTGATCCGCACTCCACTAGTTTATGGCAGTGGTGTTCTTTCAGGGCATGCAAGGCAAGCAGTGCTTGTCTAGTGAAATCAAAAGCAGACATTAATTAAAGCAAATTAAACCATCTTGTTTCACTACACATAGCATTCTGTCATTAAATTTCTCTCATGGCTGTTTGCATTCATGCATTACTGCCATCTTGTGACCACAGATGGTTATTGTTACTAGAAACAGAATTATTTCTGCGTGGTAAGAGTATGGAGTAGGCGTTCTCAGGAAAGTGTCCATGGCTGGTTGACGACGGCTGGAATTTCTCAAGCTTAGAGCCAGCAGCTTACAGTTCTTTGTTTGGGCTTGTGCACTGGGGATAAACCTCTGGGGCCCGTTCTTCGTACGTCGCTTACTACATCCAAGATCAAATGACACATCCAAGATCAAATCATCGCGCTAACCGTGAGCTCGCTAATCCGGTTCCCCGAACACACCTGCTGTTGACGATTACTACAGCTGGACGCAGGAATGTGACATCACTGGGTGTCGTAAAAGGGGCTACACATCGATAGTAGAAACATTGATCGGCAACCCGCTGATTGGTCGGCGAAAATGTCCAAGGGGCGTGCTCGGTATTTTCCGGCAGCAGAGCAAGAACTCATGAGTGAGGGAGTTCAGGAGTTTCAGAGTTTAATTAAAACGCAAGAGAACACTGCAAAGGCTGCAAAAGCAAGGAGAGAGGGCTGGCAGAAAGTTGCTGACAAATCAAACTCGTAGGTAATTTAATAATAATAATAATAATGGATTGGATTTATATAGCGCTTTCCAAGGCACCCAAAGCGCTTTACGATACCACTATTCATTCACTCCCACATTCACACACTGGTGGAGGCAGCTACGGTTGTAGCCAGGCTGCCATATCGCGCCATCGGCCCCTCTGGCCAACACCAGTAGGCGGTAGGGTAGATCTATCATATGACACTATATTGTCCAATATCATATGGCATTATATTATATTATAATATGTTATATTATATCCCCTTTCACATTAGAGCCACAACAGGACCCACAAGAACATGGGAACAAGTAAAAGTGGAATACAGGAGTATTCTACAGAATGGTAATATTTATCTCTTAGATTGCTTTGCGTCTCTTGGCAAGGTAATACTGGCCTGTAATACTCTGTTAGTTTGTTCATAACAGCAACCAAGAAAAGGGCAGAGGAAAAAAAGACAGGTGGTGGTCCTGCACCCCCTCGTCAACAAGTTGGTTAAGTAAATAATATCCTCACGGGAAAATCGATATCTCTCTATGAGCACACTGTCGCGCTGAGCTAAAGGATCCTGTCTATCCCGCAATATACGCTGAATTCTGAGGACTCTCCTTATCAATCTTGCACCTTCCGCAATGGGTTGGTCGCGTATACGGACAGGACATGGCTGCGACAGGCTTCCCAAATCCACCTTCGCTTTTATAGCCGTGGTCTCTCATCTTGATTACACGAAGTAATTTACAATTACTACTCTGAAATATGAATTACATCTGTAATAATCACATACATGTAATAGAATGTTAATAGTTCATTTCCCTTTTTTAGGAAATGACCTGTATGTATCTGTGTGACATCAATAAAAGGATCAAGTGCTGCATTATCTTTAGTTACATTGATAATATTTATTTATGGTGAAACAGTGGAAAAATATCGCTGTTGCTTTCGTATAAATGAAGCGGACATACCTGCGTGGCCGCGATCTAATCCTGTTTACATAAAGTAAACCTGCTCCCGAGCAGGTTTACGCTTACGGCTCTGTTGCTATGACAGCAAGTCCCGGATGAGCTTCGGGGAACCGACTGATCCAGGATCACGCGAAATCGTCAACAATCTAATCCGGCTAACCTACTTAGCGAGGTACGAAGAACGGACCCCAGGTCTGATGATTAGCATGCAGGGCCAACTGCTGCTGGCTTTGCATCTACTGATCTGAGCTGTGTTTAGCGACAAAACAGAGCTGGAATTGGCAAGTAGATGGAAACTCTATTATCATGATAAAAGATGAGCTTTCTCTTACTAACCACTTTGGTCAACCTATCCAACATGTAAGAAAGTTTGAATCAATCATTCAGAACATTATAATGAAAACTATGACGATGGCGAGGGGAACTAATGCTCTGTTTGGCTTAATAAAACCACCAGGTGAATAGGTGCAGGTTCCCCCAGCATTTCATTACTTTATGTAGAATTTCAGATTAACTTGTCTGAGGAATCACTTGGTTTACCAAATTTACAAAGTTCAGCTGGTTTGCTAATACACCACCTTCGTTTTTCATTCAGTTTTTTCCCCACTATAGATATTGACAGCTATGTCACACAGTGCTCAAGCGATGAGCACTGTGCACTGAACAGAATATGAATTATTTAAAACAAGCTCAATGCTCAGCAATAGTAATGCTAGTAATACTGTAGGAATACAGTAACACAGTAAACCATATAACACCAATGTGGAACGTTTTTCTGCAGGAGAAGTACTTTCATTTCATTATCTTACATAATGTTTGCCAGTAATACAGTTCTGAAGTATGTATAGAAGTATGTATATGTAGAATATGGCATGTGTAGTCAAGTATTTTTATAGTGTTCTGTTGTTTGTTTTGCTTAAGTATTGCTTACAGTTCTATAGAGTGCAGAGACATGAAGGGGGGGTTACATCCGCTAATTTTCTGTACATGCTACTGGTTTATGGTATATAAGTATTTAATTTCAACTTAAGTGGTTAAATGCTGCAATTCGGGCATGTTAAAGCAATGGATAACATATACCACATGGATGCAGCAAGCTTTGGCAGCTGTGATGTTTTTTTGTTTTTTTAATTACATTATGTTATTATGTAGTTTGATTAGCGAGCTGAAGTCATAAAATACATGTAAGCTAAATAGTGCTAACTAACAGACTCATAAAATTATAGAGTTCCACTGTGTAATTTGTATCACACATCGAGCCATGTTCTTGGTGAGACAGTTTTTATTAGCATGCTTCAAATTGCACCAAACTTGGTGGAGAGGTGAAGTTTAGTGATGATAATGAGCAAGTAACTAATTATCATCAGTAGTTGTTTTAGCAGATCACAAACAAGTACTGGTGATGGTTTAATTAAGATTGCACGCTAATGCTGTAAAGTTGGATGTCTATTGCACTTTTGCTTTTTTATTCACCTCTCGCTCTTGTGTGGAAATTATTGGTTTGGAACATTTAGGCAATTTCTAAATTTAGCATCACAATACATGTAGCATGTGCAACATTTCCCCAAAATTGTTTTGTCACTGCTTCCCAAAGTGCAAGAATCCAGTATGACAAGATAATGTACTCCACGTTGAATTGTGTCATTTCAGCCTCACAAAACTACCCTGTTAGATATATGAGAAAAACTGATGCGAGCTGTCAAACACAGAGACGCTTAACATCCTGTAAGGGGAAATTCTTGGTGGAAACAGAGAGTTCTGGTCACACTTTTTGCTTCATCTCAACTTGAAAAGTTTTGGCTGACGGCAGTTTGAAACCCGAAATAGACGTGGAGCTCTTAGCTGAAACAGATGCACATGTTGTGAGACAAAAAGAAGAAGAAAGAAAAAAAAAATAAGGAAGTGTTTGTGCTTGTATTGACGATTCAAAACAATCTGAAACCATCTCCACAGTGGCACCTGCTGGACAATTTGGCTATTGTCATCTCTTGATCATATTCTCTGAAATGGTGACACAGACAAGTTCTGCACAACTCCAAACAAAACCACTTATCATACCAGACCATCCATAACTCTGATCATCACATTTTGGAGAAATCCTCAAAGAAACAAGGCACCTTGCCTTTTATTGGATAGTAATAGTGAAAATGAAGAGTAAAGTGCAGAGGAAGAGGGAGACGGGGAAGACATGCAGCAAAGGGCCGCAGGTTGGACTCGAACTCAATTCGCTGTTTTCCACTGAGCTAAACTGGCCCCCGTGTTTGGTTGACTTTTAGGTTTTCTAGCACTTCTAGTTTTACTAAACTGAAAAGTAACTGAAAACGGCTAAATCACCAAAACACACACTTCACAGAGGAGGAGCAAGCAGCCACCAGACAAAGCTCACCAAGGTGGGAGAGTTGACAGGACACACCCACACAAGGTCATTAAAAATTCCCCTCTCGCCCCTGCGGGCGGTCTATCGTTTAAGGTCCTCTACCAGAGGCCTGGGAGCTTGAGGGTCCTGCGCAGTATCTTAGCTGTTCCTAGGGCTGTGCTCTTCTAGAAAGATCTCAGATGTTGATCCTGGGATCTGCTGGAGCCACTCGTCTAGCTTGGGAGTCACTGCACAAAGCACTCTGATTACCACTGGGACCACTGTTATTTTCACCCTCCACATCTTCTCTGAGCCCTTGGTATTTCTCCAGCTTTTCGTGTTCCTTCTTCCTGATGTTGCTGTCATTCAGAAGTCCCACAGGATCTTAGCTCGGTCATTCTCAACTACCTTCAACTCTCCCAGTTTGACTTCCAGGCCACACTCAGCACAGATGTTTCTGTATACTAAGCCGGCCACTTGGTTATGGCGTACCGTGTAGATGCCTGCTAGCACCTTGCACCCTGCTGTTATGTGCTGCATTTGTCATGAACAGGCTGTGTGCTGGCATTGGAGGACCCAAATGCAGACTTTGGCTACGTTCACACTGCAGGGGAAAGCGCATCAAATCTGACTTTTTTGACCCTATGCGACCCATATCCGATCATGGTATGACAGTGTGAACAGCACAAATCCAATATTTTCAAATCCGACCCAGGTCACTTTCGTATGTGGTACTGAATTCGATACATATCTAATGTTTTAGAAAGCGACTGCTGTTTGAATGGCCATGTCACCTTAAATCCATCTTCTACTTCACTGACACAAGACAGACGCCAATTATCAGCGCCGGAGAAGAGCCCGAGAAGACATCGTGAACGCTTCCTGGCCATCCAGTGTAGATGTCAGTGAAACTGTTGGGAAGACAATGTTGGAGAAACATGAACATTTTATTTGTACTGTATAATCTGCAGATTCTGACAGAAATCTGCAACTTTCCTTTGAAGCACTGCTCCTCTAAAACAGCAATAAGGATAATTATTAGGCCATATGTAAATAACAAAATAACTTTAAAACTTAAAGAAAAATTGGGAAACGTAAAGTCCGAAACAAGTCTTTATATTAAGGGCCATCATTCAAACAATACGAGTTTGGTCTGAGTCTAAACAGAGCGCGTTGTTTTATTTGTAGTGTGAACAAGCAGACAAAGAAATCGGATTTGATCAAAAAATCGGAATTAAACATTAAGACCTGCAGTGTGAACGTAGCCTAACAGAGGCGAAGAGTAAACAAAAAAACCCCACAGCTTTATTTGCTGGATGAGAGCTACACTAGGAAATAATATAACCTAACACACAGCAAGGGAAACATGGGGCTTAAATATACTGAGGGATAATGAGGGAATGAGACACTGGAGGAGAGCACAGCTGGGAGAAATGAAACGTGACGGGACCAAGGGGAAGCAAAACTTGAAACACTGGCATGAGACAAGGGAACGTCAAAGTAAAACAGGAAGTATAACACAAAGATGTGGACTTGACATTGAACAAAGGGAACACGGAGCACAGAGACAGGAGTGAAAGAAGACATGACTGATTGGGGAACAAGATAATAAACATGAAGACTGAACTAAACCTACCTAACTGAGAACTGTTTCAGGCAAAACCCAGCAGACTACTGTGTTTATACCAAGGAGGCAGGACATGGCAAGGTGATCACCTGGGTGGATAATTGCAGCTGGCAATGAAAAGGTAATGAAGGATGTGAAAGAAATGCTTTCAGTCCGATTTAAAATGAAAGACTTGGGCAGACTTCAGCATTTTCTGGGTATTGATTTCACTCAGTCTGAGGGATGTATAACAATGTCACAAGAAACATATGTCAATAAGATACTGATGAGGTTTAACATGCAGAACTGTAAACCCAGAGTAACTCCCTGTGATCAAAGGTGAGAGATGTGAGGACGTATAGAGAGGCTGTAGGCAGTCTTATATACCTCACATCAGGTACCCGTCCCACCTGTCAGTATATTTGTATTTGTATCTATTATTGCTCTTAATTGGTTCTGTGAAGCACTTTGGCATACCTCTGGTTTTTAAATGTGCTATATAAATAAAGTTTTATTGTATTGTGTTGTAGAGCACAAACTAAGTATTTAAATCAGAATAAAAACAAAATGCTGAAGTATCCATTTTTAAACTAATTTTAAAACCAGCATTTATTTATTTTTTCACATTTTTAAATGCCAACATCAAGCCATGTGACAAAATATTTCAAAATATATCTAAAAATTCACAATACATTTAAGCTTCATGTGTAACAATTAAAGCTCTCAAAGTGCGGCCCTGCAGGCTGATGGTGGCCCTCGACTGTAACCAGAGACATTTCATTGATCAACAGTTCAAGTTAAACTGTGACTCAGTGCAGAACAACATTTCTATTTAACCTCTTCCGTTGCAGCAGTCAGGTCAGTGTCGACCTTCCTCACAGTGTCAGAAAGCTGCTGTCAGCTCACACCTTACTGATGGCTGACTGCAAAACTACAAACCAAAGGGAAAATGAAAAATCAGCAACATAAACCAATATCATGTGAACACAAACATTTAAAACATTAATAGTTACTGAGTTTTTGTGAGTTTTTTTCTTCCTGTGACGCTTTTAATCACATGCTGGCACCTTTAACAAAATCCTTTCTCAGCATAACCCACTTTTTAGTTCGTCTCACACAAAGAGAAATTTGTTTGACTCTTTCTGCTCTTTGGCCTGAACAGTTATTCTGACAAAGAGAAGCATCAGCGTTTGCAGTGGATTAGATGCAGTGAAATAAAAGGGTAAGTGTGCTGTCGCAAAAGGCAGGCTTCACAACACCCACTGCCAAATTCAAACATACAAAGGTCTCAAAGTGCATTAAATACTATCCCTAGCTTTCGTTTTTGAAATAATTTTGTGCTTCACGAACTTGGTGCAAAGCTGGATTATTCAAAATGAGGTGTCAGCCAGGGGCAGGGATAGCTCAGTAGGTAAAGTGATCGGAAGGTCAGCGGTTCGAATCCACTTAACGGCTACCCTGAGGTACCCCTGAGCAAGGTACCGTCCCTACACACTGCTCCCCGGGCGCCTGCTTAGTGGGCTGCCCACTGCTTCACTGAGTGAATGGGTCAAATGCAGAGAAAAACAAGTAATTTCCCCATGGGGATCAATAAAGTATCCATTATTATTATTATACCTATGACAAGCTATGACACATTCTTTATTTATTTCTAACTACCGAGTTAGAATAAAGAACACAAACACAACAGCACTACATTATTGAGCTTCATACCCCTGAACATTTTTACAATTTCATGCCCCAACTTGGATTAAAAACATGGTTTTGAACCACGATTATTCACACACGTGTCCCTGATGAATGACTGCTCAGATTTTTTCAACACTTTCAATGTGGGGTGCATGGGTACACATTTGGGGTGCTGTAAACTGCACACAGATGATACCAACGCTTTGGCCTGTTATGAGCCCTTTAGTATTGCCACCATGTTCCCTCTAATTTTTCATGTGTCTGAGCGAACACACAAACTCCCTGAGCGGTCCCGTGGACCACTGTGAGCAACAGCAGACGTGTGACTGTGGTCACGCCAGCAGTGAATCCATCCAAGTTACATGGTTTATTAAAATAATCAAATTACAGCATTTACATTTATGTTAGACTACTTTTAATTAACTGCTTTAGCCCACTTACAATGAAAATTAAAAAAAAAAATAGTTCATGACCTGTGTAGTATGTTAACACTATTGGAAGTAAAAATAACTTGAACTCCAATTTTCAAAACACAACTTTCTTTTTTTTTTTTTAATAAAGCTCTGACTTGTATTATGAGTCTGTGGTGTGGTTGAGAGTCCTGTAACTCTCTGTCTGCAAATACAGTTTATAATGACCAATGTTGGGCAATTAATTACATAGTTACTTCTTCAAAAAAGTTATTGAGTTTTGCAAACAACAACGTTTTTTGCAGCTGTTTATCAAAAAATGCAGCCAAGGCATTTTTTAAATAAACATTTCAAACTATTTACAGAACAATCCGGTGTTCTGCATCAAATTTGATGCCACACAAATTATTTGTGCCACTCCAAAACAACACACTAACTTTAGACTCCAAACAAACGTCGCAAATCTCTCATATCTCAAAACACCGCTGTCACTTCTAAAACCTCCCTTCCTAAACAACTAAATGCCATGTTGCCATATCATTTTTTTGATTGGTCGACATAGTACATTTTTCCAACAATAAGAAAGGGTGGGGTTATTTTTGGTTTTGCAGGCGGAGAGAGAGCTTTCCTTATAAAACGCAGTTTTTACCGTTTCTTCCTGCAGTAAATATAAATACAATCAATGGCAGTATTCAGGAAAACAAAGAAACAAACATTGCATATATATATATTATAACTGCTCCTGAAGGTTTTTCATGTTCGAAGTAGAATAAAGGGCCATGCTCCAACTGATGTTCAGCCAGTATTTTTAATCTTCTTTTCACCAGCAAACACCGTGAAAAACTATGGTGAAATGATCAATGAAAAACACGGATATTACATCAGCAGAACAAAAATTACAACTCAAATAAAACATACACACGAAGTAAATGCACCAACATACCGTGTGCGCCTTTCTACTGAACATTCATGAGCAATTGTAGTCCATATCTTCTATATTTCCACCCTTTACACAGGCCAGCATTCTCTTTCTGGCTCGAGCCTTCAGTCTCTGGTGACACGTGCGCTTAATTGAGCCTCACCCCAAAGCATGCGCACCACAAAGCGCCACACTCAGGCCCACCAGTAGGTGGCGACAACACAACATGAATCCAGATTAAACACCAAATTTTGAACATTGCAATCACATAATAATTACATTCCAATGCGACAGCTACATATATATTTTTTTTTTATCATAACTCTGGTTTCACATGCCTATCAACACAATTTAAAAACTGTTATAAAGTCCACACATCAAGTGTACTTGACTCTGCTGTATGCTGTGTAAATGTGACTTTTGAGCTGGGTGAAATCCGTGAAGCAGAAATAATATTTTATTTTAACATTGCATTGCTAATCATCGGTTGTGGCCAATCAAATTGTATGGTCCGACTATAAATAGTAGCTGCTATTTTGATTCATTTATTTATTCATATTTATTTTTGGTTGATTAAGGCTGTTCGTACTACTGGTATATTTGTGGAGTCGGATTAACCACAGAGGACGTATTTGATTTCCCGTTTCGGGTCTATTAATAAGTTGTGTTTTTACTCTGAAGGCCTAAAGTAGAGGTGACTGGGTGCCCTGGTGGTGGGATATTCCGTGGTTCGTGATTATTTATGCATTCGCCCACTGGTAATCCAGGCTCTGAATCAGTTAACAGTACACGTGCAAATACATGATTGCATCTTCTGATGTCTGTTTTAAATAGCTGTCAATAAATTCGTTATTTTACTCCCAATCACGGCTCTGGCTCAAGTGTTACAAACCTTAGAAACTATGTAAATGAACAGGAAGGCACTAACTATAGTTATATAGTTCATTTGCATAGTACATAGTATCTATAGATACTGTCTGTGTGAAACTCCCAGGTTGGCGTAGTCGGGTTTCCCCTGTGACTGTAAAGCTTTAAGCTCCCGATCGCCACAACACCATATTTGTGTTTGCAGAATCGATGGATTCTGGTCAGCTGTACATAGATAATCCTGACAATATACAGTAAACCCGAGTCTTAAAAAAAACGGAATTAACTGAATTTGAATAAATAATAAACAAATTTATTCACCTGTGTTTGAGCCTCAGGCATGGCACCATGCCCCTCCCATGTTTTAAATGTACGTTAGAATAGCATGCATCGTCTTGATGCATTCTCAATCATCCAGGAAAGTAAATCTCCAAAAGTTGATTCTGTTCATCTGGACGTAGCGTTTTGTGGGAGAAACGTTTCGTCACTCA
Organism: Aulonocara sp. 'chitande type north' Nkhata Bay; assembly: GCF_057382095.1. Classification (NCBI taxonomy): domain Eukaryota; kingdom Metazoa; phylum Chordata; class Actinopteri; order Cichliformes; family Cichlidae; genus Aulonocara; species Aulonocara sp. 'chitande type north' Nkhata Bay. The sequence goes on along the minus strand of NC_141346.1, from coordinate 28,182,200 downwards.
TCCAAGTGACTTTATCAGTCTCAGCTAACTGCAGGTTTCCAATCTTATAAACAGTACATTTGCATAATGACTGAAACCAGCCCACTGAAGGAACAATGGGCTGGAAGGTCAGTTCCTTAATCATAATTATGCAAATTCTCATGACCATTGATCAACACCACTGACCAAAACCCACTGATCAAAGACCACTGATCAGTGCATGCATCAACACAATAAGTGAGCGGGAGGAGTGAGGCGTGGGGTCTTCACACACCCCCGTTCTCTGTTCGCCATCTGGGGCAGGGGCTAGCCGTTTGGTCGGTGTCTGGGCTAGTGGGCTGACAAGACTGACACACTTTGTACAGTTACATCATAGTCACTGGTTACAACACATAGTGCCCCTCCCCTGCGACCCACGCACACACACACACACAGCAGCACTAACGAAGTAAAGTCCCTTCGCATGGTGGTAAAACAGGAAACGTAAAATACGAGCTTTATCGGTTTGTTTGTTCTGTCTCCAAACAGAAACCGTGAAAATCATCAAAGCAGCATTATTAAACATGAAACCTATGACAGAAATATAGGCTACTCATGTGACTCCTCAAACAACTTACAGGTTTCTAAGACAAACCAAGATTATTATTATTAGTAGTAGTATTAGTATTATTGTATTGTATATTATTTATTGCTAGTCTCGTTTCGTTTTTGTATGGTCTGGCATAAGCATTTCACTGCATGTCGCACTATGTATGATTGTCTATGTGACAAATACAAATTGAATAAAATTTTAACTTTTAGATTTGATCTAAAATGGACCAGGAGAACAAGTTGATTTGAATAATGTGTTCATTAGTTTGTTCTGTTGCGGTGCATCATGAAGGTGAGCTGTAAATGTAGCACATAAAACACTTTTCAAAAAATAAAGAATTATTTAAAATATTGTCAAACTCTGTTGCAGATTGTTCAGTTAATATATTTAAAACAGATGACGTTCACCACGCTGTACAGATCGTGTTTGATTGTGTGTGTTGAGCATTTTGCACATTTTTGTCACAAATATAAACATTTTTTAAGGAAACAACGACGAAAAGTTTTCATGAGACGGTTGCTTTACTTGCAAAAGATAACAGTGCATATTTGCATGTGTCACGGGGTGGAAAGGGACAAGTCATCTAAGTTTTTCTACTATGCATGTTTTGCTGCATTTTACCTTTTTAATATTTTAATATTGTACACTGGTTTATTTTTATGAGTGTTACTGCATGTTTTAATGGTATTTATTTGATGACTTGTCCTGGAAAGACTCCGCCCCTACCTGATAATAAACTGATCACACCTGCGAGAGATCCCAGAGAGGCCAATAAGAGGGCCTGGCAGACCAAAGGAAGGAGTTCGACCGAGAGGCTTGAGAGACGGCCAGGAGTAAGTGGTGCCAGGCGGCAGCGCCTGCAAGCCGAAGGGGCTGGTGGAGCTGGGCGTTAGGAAGGACGGACAGCACCAGCGACTAGGGACGCGGAGCGAACAGGCGGACGGCAGTAGTAACGAGAGCCCAGCTTGTGCACTGCGGGAGAGCAGAGGCGGCGAGACAGCTGGTGCCGATTTGCAGTTTTAAAGAAGCGGCGGGTGGAGTTGAGAGCTCTGCCCACCCGGGGTAAGTCTTCGACTTAGCCCCTTTTATTGAATGAAAATTGCCGAAAAGAATAGTGACTGCCGCTCCCTCCCTTTCTTCAGCGTACCAGGACGCGGAATGCGGGGAGGAAGGCGAGGACTCCGCTGGGTTTCCCTTTTACATCACTTCGCTGGACTTTTTTAGTTCTTTGTGACTTTTATATCGTGGCTGATGCCACTGGACTTTTAATGTTGTGTTTTATTGCTTTTTATTGTGTTACCCCTTGGCCAAGGTTGTTTTAATTCATTTTGCATTTTTAACTATTTAAATATAATAAATTATATTTTAATTATACAGTTTTTTTAATCGTGTGCTTTCCCTTGGCGGCTCCACTGCTCTGTCCGTTTGGAGGAAGGTTTCCTTCCTTTAAAAAAACGACACTGTGGAAATAAAATCACCTTCGCTCCGTTACACATGTACACATATAGATGTCTTACAATTTTTCTACAATGTTTTCATCTTATCTATATTGTTTTTATTATATTATCCCTCTGTCCAGCACTTTGAACGACACTTGATGTCTTTTAACTGTGCTATAAAGATGACTTGACTTGACAATAGAGAAACGAGGAAGCGGTGTCCTTTGCGTCATTCTATTCTCATCCATAACCCGCGTATTGGGCCAAAGCCTAGCATAGCCTGTAACATTATTATGAAGGACACATTTTATGAGTGAACTTGAGTTTAAGTGACTAACAGGTTTCTTTGAAAAATACTTTAATAAATATAAATTTCGTAACTGAAGTCAGTGAATTCCATGTTGATGCCAACTGTAATTTCAGGAATAGAAACAGCATGAAGATTGAAGTGTGAGCATAAGATTCAATTTTAAAGACACTACTAACAATAAGAATAAAGGAGCGAGCTCTTGGTGTGAGTGAGTGAGGTGGCTCTGAAAAGAGCCGTTGTTGGTAGGAGAGCGTGCAGCTTAAGCTCTCTCTCCACGGATGCGGCGAGCCAGCTGGATGTAGCGAACAGAGGAGACTCGCTGCTCTTATAGTGTGTGACTGGCTGTGACGCGGTGCCGCTCCGTGATTGGTGACGGGCTCCATGTGGAGCATCGCCCCGCCTCGGTGTGTGCTGCTCATTGGAGAAAAGTGCATTGAATTTGCGCGCTGCCGCAAGCCTCTCTGCGATTGGTGCGTTACGAATCCGCCCGCGCTCTGCGGAAATATAAGCGAGGCTTTGAGCGGATCGGGCCACATTTTCTCTTACTCTCGATGCTACGAAGAAAAGAACCAAAATGAGTGGACGCGGCAAGACTCGGGACTCATCAACAGAAAGTCCGGGCATGACTCCTGTGTTGCTGCTGGCAGTGTGTTTTCTCGGTGCGTGTGCCCTTTCACCTGTGGAGGACACAAACAGGCAGGAGCAGCTCCTCCTCAGGTCCCTGGGGCTCTCTGAGAGGCCGAGGCCTGCAGGGAGCCTCCAGCCCCGGCGCCATGTCCCCTCTGCTCTCTGGAGGATGTTCCAGAGGGCCGAGAAGCTCCAGGCTCTGGAGAGCCAACCCTGCACGGTGTCAGAGTATGGAGTCCGTGGCAACATTGTCAGATACATCCAAGACCAAGGCAGGATGGTGTCTGGCTGGAGCAGCAGCTGTCAGGCTTGCCTGGAGAAGCATCTTTTCTTCAACATGTCCATCCTGCAGCCTGTGGAGATGCTATCTCTGGCTCATCTGGAAATCAAGCTCCACTGGAAGCCCCTCAGTCCCGTGCAGCTGCTGCAAGGGTCCCAGGCCATTAGTGCCTCTCTTTATAAAGTGATCCGATCGACTTTGAATGGAACTAATCCTAAGGCGAACCGCAGACTCCTGCTGTCCCAGTCGGTCCAGCTGCAGCCCGAGTCCACCTCCATCACCATGGATCTCACAGCGGTGGCAGAGAGCTGGCGCAAACCGGGGTCTAACTACGGCTTAATTTTAGAGTTGCTCCCTCTCGGACCACACCCGGAAGAGTTCTTTCTGTTTTACCCCGGTAACTCCCTCCCACTGGAACAAGACTTCACCTTCCCGTTGGTTCAGGCCTCACTAGTGGCTGTGTCCCTCAACCCAAATCGGTGTCGGTCCAGACAGAGGAGAAGCGCCATCCACATCCCCGTGACACCCAGCAATGTGTGTAAAGCTCGCCGCCTCTACATCAGTTTTAAAGATGTCGGCTGGCAGGACTGGGTAATCGCCCCGCAGGGCTTCATGGCCAACTACTGCCACGGGGAGTGTCCGTTCCCGCTCAGTGAGAGCCTGAACGGCACCAACCATGCCATCCTGCAGACCCTGGTGCATTCCTTGGATCCAGAGAACACGCCACAGCCCTGCTGCGTCCCCATCCGTCTCTCCTCGATCTCCATGCTCTACTATGACAACAATGACAATGTGGTGCTTCAGCATTACCAGGACATGGTGGTGGATGAATGCGGGTGTCGCTGAAGATGCTGGACGCTTCTGATTGGCCTCCGGTCACCAGATATTATCCTCTGATTCATTCAGCTGCTTTATCCAGTGATGCGAGTCTAGAATTGTTGTTACTACAATTTTTTTTTTTTTTTTAAAGTGATTGTTTTTCAATATGTAATGGAATATGCTTGCAGACAGTAATTTTTAAAGAATTTAACCTATTTGCTCTTATTGAAAGCTTTTGTTTGTCTTTTGTTTGAAGTCTAATGAAATAAAATTAGGAATTTAGTGTTTTTCAGTTTTAACAATGGCTTAAGTGGTCTGTTACACATCACTTGCAATACTGGGCGGCATCGATCCAATAGCATTTTCTGAGTCCAAGACCTAAAAGTGAGTTAAGTTTTGTTAACAAAAAGCAGATTTTAAGAACTATTTTGCTTTTAATTAGAGAAAAAAAAAAAAAAAAAAAAGCAAGACTCGGGGCTCGATGGCAGCGAGGAGGAGCGAGCCCGGGGAGCCGTGAAGGATGCTCCAGGGGCCGTACAGCAGCCTGGACCGGGACCGGCTCCTCATCCGGCTGCCGTTCAAAAGCTTCGCCTTGGGGACGGTTCTGCTGCCGGTGACCGGCTTCATAGCCTGCATCTTCATCTCCCTCTGGTACCACTATGAGGACGCGACGTACACGCACTGTAAGGTGTCCAACTACCTCCCGTCCATCAGCGGTGTGCCGCAGCGCTACATCTGGCGCGGCTGCATCGAGCTCCACTCGGCGCCGCGGTACCTGGTGGCCTTCGCCTACTTCAGCTTCTACCGGAGCCGCTTCGCCAACAGGCTGCCGGAGCTGCTGCTGAGCGGGCTGGCGCTCCTCTGCAGCCTCGCCGAGAACACCGGCCTGGTGATGCTCACGTACGTGTCGTCCACGGAAACCTACAGTGTTCATAAGTACGGGTTCATCACGTTCATAGGGAGCTCGCTGGTGCACATGCTCATTACATGCTGGCTGTGGTACGTCATCAAGAGACACTACGTGAGCCCAGAGGAAGTGACATCATATCACTGGAAGCTGCGTCTCTTCCTGTTCAACATCAGCTGCTGTGTGATCGCCGCCTACTTCTTCAGACGCCACAACAAATACTGTGAAGCAGGAATCTACTCCCTGTTCGCCGCCTTCGAGTACCTGGTGGTCTTCTCCAACATGGCCTTCCACATGACAGCCTTCTGAGACTTCGGGAGCAAAGAGGTGACCGTGGCCACGCCGCCGGAGGACAAACGATACTGAGCAGGAGGGGGCGGGCAGATATAGATATAAGGATAATGAAAACTGCGACTTGCCACATTACTGTTTGCTAAGTACCACCCTAAATGAACATCTAATAATATACCTGTTAAAAAGGCCATATTTATACTCCAAGCTGTAAAATGTGTGATTATACATTTTGTTTATTTGCTAAAGGAACTGAAATTTTTGTCATTATCAAAGGTAAAGAGACAAAAGTGCAACAAGTTAAAATTTCAGTCATGTATTCCCATCAGATTCATGAAAGCCGTTGTAATTTGGGGTTTTCTGTGGGTTTCAATTAGTTCTTTGAAGTGTCCTTTTTCCAGGATCGATTATTGAGCATAATCAATCATATCAGACATACAGGATGTGCCTTTAATGGCTTAAAAAAAACCCACAAGAATTGGGTGCATGAGAATTTCTAACTCTGGTTGTTTTCCTTTTAAGCATAGTCCACACATTTTCATTAGGGTCGGGGAAGGTGATTCCTGAAGCTTGCCTTATCTATTCCAAAACCAGGTTTAGTTTTTGGATTGTTGTCCTGTCCAGCTCTTGATTTGAGAAAAAGTTGACGAATTTGGAGGTAGTCCTCCTCCTTTAATATTCTGCCAGTATTGCTGGAAGCAAAGTCAAAGTCAAAGTCAAAGTCAACTTTATTTGTCAATTCTGCCACATGTACAGGACATACAGAGAATAGAAATTTCGTTACTCTCAAACCCTAGATGAAATAGCAAATGAACATTTAAATATAAGAGAGTGATTAAAAAATGCAAATAAAATAATTAAAAAGTAAAAATTTAAATAAATACAATACAAATGAACAAGAAAGCTATGCAATATACAATATACAATATTCAGGTAAGGGTAAATGACATTGAGTGTAAACCAGGCAGAGTAGTGCAAATAGGCAAATAGTGCAAATGGAGATTTAGTAATGTACGGTAAGAGATAGTATAACAACAAAGTCTTATGAGGTAATGGCAGTCCAATGCTCCACAAAGTGACTGGTAACTGGTGCAGGCCAGTGAGTGAGTCAGAGAGTGTGTGTGTGTGTGTATGTGACAGAGTTCAGTTTTGATCACAGCTATTGGAAATTATATCAATAACTTTAACTCTACAGTAAACATGAAGCCAACAAATGTAAAAAAAAAAAAAAAGAATTCCTTTTTTGTAAATGTATCAAAATTTGCGCTTAATTAGGTTAGTGGAACTTTGAATTTGAATATTAGTTGCGCAGTTAAGAAATAAACACTGACAGCAGCATGAACAGTTCTGTCAAGCATATGTGCTAACAACAAAAAAAAAAAGATTTTATAATGTGAAAAGGGTCACTGAGGGGCCAGCCTTAATCAGAAACTATCCTGTTTATCCCGCTGGAGAGTGACTGAGAGGGCACTGAGTGATGCAGGTGAGAGACAGGCGTCACCCAGCCCCTAGACCGCACCTCTCTTATCTGCCTATGGAACGGAGGAGGAAGGAGTGACAAAGGCCAGGGCCTGAGCATGATAAGGAAGGGCCTTATGTCCTGCTTCGGCCCTGGCTTGCACCGTAGCCTCCAGTGCAAGAGGCCATCCAAGGGCCAGGTGTTGACCACTGTAATGATAACAGCAAATCCTTATTTGCCTAGTATCATGTTTTATGTTGTTAATACTCCTAGACTGTAGGGGGAGCTAGAGAGCAGAGCGAGTTACCTCGGAGTAGACTGTGATGGCGAAGCTTTGTTTACATGTGAACCACAGTTCGATAAAATACCTTCTCTTCAAGTAATGGTGTCATTCTTAAGAACCCATAACAACATAAAGAAACAAGACAACCACGACCAGAATAGCCTCCCAGATCATGTTTTTCCATTTACAGGTATGACTATGAGTGACGTCAGATATATAGAGAATGCTGGTGTGCATTTACATGCGGCCGCTTTGGAGCAGTGAATGAGAGGAAGAAAGGGAGAGAGAGAGCGAGAGAATGAGGGTCAGGTGAAGTTCAGGGCAGATTTTTTGCCTGTAGTCTCACACTGCAGGAAAGCCAAATTGCTTCCGGATCTAGGTATCCACCCCTGCATAGCTCAGTGTTCGTACCCTTCCCACCTCCTTGTTGTCATCCCTCTTTGGGAGTGACAGTGAAACTGGGAGTGACAGTGAGGCAGCCGTCGGAGGAAGGGGAGGGGGAGGAGAGGGAGAGGGCTCTCTCACCTGGTCATTCACGGGGGGATCCACAACTTGAGAAGGATCCACCAAGGAAGGGAAATCCATGGTGTCAGAAAGTCGAGGTTGTTGGGAAGATTTAAGTATATTCACGTAGGACTTGGGGAATTTAAAGAAAGTGTGTCCTTTCGCACCACAGAGGGAGCACTCACTTTCGTTTTGGCAAATTTTAGCCTTGTGGCCCAACTCACCACATTTCCAACATTTGACAGTGGGGCATTCTCTCGCCTGGTGGCCTGGGCCTTGGCAGATAAAGCACCTCACCAATTGGCCAGGATAAATAATCCTGCCATTATAGGGGCCCAACGAGATGGAATTCGGGATAGAGATTATATGTCCAGCTTCATCTCTACGCATCCAAACTTTGTATTTTCGGACTCCATACCAGAATCCGAATTTATCCACCGGCTTGACTGGGGGTTGAAGAATCTCGCAGTACCTTTTAAGATATAGCTCGATATCTTGGTCTGGAATCCTTCCAGTCCAGAACTTAACAACAAGAGTCACTACCTCTACCTGGACAGAAGACTCCACTTGCCAGTCTTTCCATTTCGGAAGTGATGCGTTGGAAAGAGAGATCTCTAAGAAGCGACGTAGAGGCGCCTCTTGGGTGAAACACAGCTCAAAATCCCACTTACTGGGCAGAGCAATGAAAGAGTATATGTCCTGCACATTCAGCCATGACGTTTGCAATATCAGCTCTTCAGCAACATAATCCCCGTTTCCGATGTACTTAAGTCTCACCTATAAATTGCTGCAGTTTGAAGCAAACGATAATGGGGCATGATTACATAACTAATAACCAATTACTCCTCCGGTCTTTCCGCGCCCACTCATTTTAACAAGTTCTTTTCTTCGTAGTCCTTTACCTCCCTTTCCTCTTCCACTCATTTTGGCTGTTCAGAAACGAATGTTTCTGAACCCTTACTGAGAGCTAAAAGCTGACACCGGACATCTTTTCCTTAACCAAAAAAAAAAAAAAAAAAAAAGCAAACAGACAGGATAACAATTTCTTATAAAACACTTTTTTCAATACACCCTGTGGATTATCGTTAGAATCATTGCAACCATTTCATTTTTATTATCACATTACTCATTTAATGAACTAGATCTGTAGTCTGAGATGTAGAGAACAGGAATACAGGACATGACCAGGGCTTTGCAAAGTGCAGTCACAGCAAATAGGGATAATTAAAAAAAAAACAAAAAAACAAAACACAACACACCTAAAGCATGCAACACACAAATTTAAAAAGAATATATTAAATAATAAATCTGCATCAAATATTCCATGCATGTTGAAGCAAAGAAACCGTGCAAAAACATTGAAACCCATTTTGGACAGTCACTCCTTCCTGTGCTTAGTTTAAAGAAAACATTACTGCAAAGTACGGCTGTGAAAAAACAGAAGAAATGTGAACGATATATCAAAATCTGTACAGTCTCTTCCCTCTTTCCTCCCATTCATTCTTTCATCTGTACTTTGGTTTTATTCTTGCTTCTGATCTTTTCTCATTCGTTGTCTTTATTCTGGCTCTCAGGTGATCGGTCTTGTTGCGTGGCATGGCACAGGGTGACAATGTCTGTAGGGAAGCAGTCTTTGAGTAGGATACCTCTGTCTCTCTGGCAATCCAGGTCTCCAATAAAGCCATACCAGTAGATCACAAGGCCTGGACCAAACCTGTTCCAGTAGCTCCAGAATTGTTCATTGAGATAGGTTTGATGGCTTTGATCATCTCCAAAAGAGGCTTTGCTCTCAATCCAGTGTACAATGTGTCCTTCCACAGCAACTGGAACCTCCAGGATGATATCAGGTGTTTTGTCATAGCCCATAGTTCTCAGATGGTTTTCATCCAGAAAGGAAAGGTTCTTCTCCTTCAGTTTTTCCCGGAGCAGCACTTCATGCTCATGGCCTATGGCGTGTTTGATGCAGTCTACCTGCGGTCCATAACAGCAGTCATTTATTGTGCATTGGTAGACATTACTGGCCAAAATTTGGTCTGGAATTAAAGATGGCTCCTTCAGCATGCTGTTGAGGACTGATTTAGATGGCATTCCACCATCCTGGCCCTGAAGGAACCTGTCCAGGATGATACGAGCCATCAGCGCAGGAGACAGATCCACCTCATTGGCCAATTCAAGCAGGACAGGAGCAGTAGGCTGTGCCTTGGCTTCACTCAGATACCTTTGGTAGTAGCTTTCAATAACATCCGGCACATGGTGTCTTGAGAATGTCCTTTTGATCCATTTCTGGTACTCCAGGGAGAAGATGCTCAGAAGAGTGGACTGTGAGTGACTTGGAAACTTGTCCTTCAGTATCTTCATGCATCGGCGTGTAGGTCTCAGTTTTTCAGTCCATCGCACTCTCTCTTTATATTCTGCTCGGGACAGTCTCATCATGAGAAAGGGATCTTTACTCTTAATTCCTGCAGTCCTAGTACCGTCCCCGATAGCCTCCAGTCTTGCTTTTTTTTTTTTTTTTCTTTCCTTCATGTGGACAGAAAACACTTTATTACAAACAGAAATCATATAAAATACACATCCTCCCATTTTAAAAAAAATGGAGCAGCTTGGTGCAAACACAAACAAGATAAAACAGAATAGTCAACACCCCCCTCCCCCAGAGAACTCACACGAGTGGCTTTGAAGCCAGTGAAATGTCAGAATCGGAGAACCGCACTTTAGAAGTAGCAACAACAAATCACTCTTGTTGTGTAGGCAGAGGCAGCCATGCAGGAACGCTCCCAAATCTGAACACAGGGAGGGGAGGGAAGGGGAGGACGGGGAGGACAATGTTTTTTGTGGTTAAACTAAGTTGACAGGCATAAGAGGAGCTACTGCAGCATGAAACATCACCGAGCCAGAGGGTAAACAAAAAGATTAGGAGGAAACACAGGCGCAGGCTGTTTGAATACATTTGCATTACCTGTAAAGTAAAGTGTAAAGTGTGCGTGTTAGTCCCCATAGGGAAATAGTTCCTCTGCATCTAACCCATTCACCCAGTGAAGCAGTGGGCAGCCACCAATGCAGCGCCCGGGGAGCAGTGTGTAGGGACGGTACCTTGCTCAGGGGTACCTCTATAGCCGTTCAGTGGAGTCGAACCCCCGACCTTCCGATCATGGGGCCACCACCACTCTACCTGCTGAGCTATCCCAAATTTACTGCAACTCTGACCCTCAGCTCACGCTGCTTCTCACTTTTTAGCGCCGAACCAACAGGATGTTTTGGGGGACTAAGTGCTGGTGTTTCATGCCATAAATTAAAAACCAATTTATGCAGTAGGGTAAACCTCGATGAGGTGTTTCGTACTGCCACAGCCAGAGGTTTTTAATCTGGAACAGCAGCCGACAGGTCGGGGATGTTTGTGTTTGGCCAAGCAGAAGTTTTGTTTTCTTCCTTGAAATAACTTCAAACTTCCTAAACCTGTTAGTTCTACATCAGCAGCTCACAGAGGGATTAGAGCATGGATCTTCTCCAGATCAAACTGTTTACGGTGTCATGGATCTTCTCCAGATCAAACTGTTTACGGTGTCATAGCTGTGTAGGTCCTGATTGGCCGGCATGTAGCTGCCCTGCTGCTCCGCCTCCATCTGCTGCTGCTTCTTGAGCTCCTCCCTGTGTCGCTCAGTCTGGGCGAAGTACTGCCGGAGCTCCTTGCTGATCTCCATGTTGCTCACATCGCACTCAATCTCGCTTTCCGAGCTACTTTCCTCTGCATAGTCCTCCTTGTCTTCCCTGTTGCTCTCTGCAGAGCTCCAGTCAGCATAGCGAGGCCGGTCACAGGGCCCCTTCTCCTGGTAGCAGCAGGGGCCGTAGGCAGCCTGCAAGGCCTTTCTGTAGGCGCGCCTGTGCCTCTGATGCCACGCCATGGCCTGCCAATAGTGCTGCCAGTATCGGCTGTACACGGGGCTGGAAAACCAGGACATCACAGTGCTTTCTTCGTAGTATCGAGACTAAGAGAAAATGTGGTCCGATCAGCTCAAAGCCTCGCTTATATTTCCGCAGAGCGCGGGCGGATTCGTCACGCACCAATCGCAGAGAGGCTTGCGGCAGCGCGCAAATTCAATGCACTTTTCTCCAATGAGCAGCACACACCGAGGCGGGGCGATGCTCCACATGGAGCCCGTCACCAATCACGGAGCGGCACCGCGTCACAGCCAGTCACACACTTTAAGAGCAGCGAGTCTCCTCTGTTCGCTACATTTTCTGCTCTTATCACAGCGAAAGGAACGTGAGGAAGAATGGCACGAACCAAGCAGACTGCTCGCAAGTCTACTGGCGGTAAAGCCCCCAGGAAGCAGCTGGCTACCAAGGCCGTCCGTAAGAGCGCCCCGGCCACCGGAGGCGTCAAGAAGCCCCACCGTTATAGGCCTGGTACCGTGGCTCTGCGAGAGATCCGCCGTTACCAGAAATCCACCGAGCTGCTGATCCGCAAGCTGTCCTTCCAGCGCCTGGTGCGCGAGATCGCTCAGGACTTCAAGACCGCCCTGCGCTTCCAGAGACATCCAGCTGGCTCGCTGCATCCGCGGAGAGAGAGCTTAAGCTGCACGCTCTCCTACCAACAACGGCTCTTTTCAGAGCCACCTCACTCACTCACACCAAGAGCTCGCTCCTTTATTCTTATTCTTAGTATAGTTTTTAAAATTGAATCTTATGCTCACACTTCAATCTTCATGCTGTTTCTATTCCTGAAATTACAGTTGGCATCAACATGGAATTCACTGACTTCAGTTACGAAATTTATATTTAAAGTATTTTTCAAGGAAACCTGTAAGTCACTTAAACTCAAGTTCACTCATAAAATGTGTCCTTCATAATAACGTTACAGGCTATGCTAGGCTTTGGCCCACATCAGTCTGAAATTGTATGTAACCATAAATAACGTGTTTTGGAAACTAACTGCACAACAGGCAGCACTATTAGTTCTCTCAGTCTCCCACAGTAGCATTTCCAATTTTGATTGAAACTGTCAGAGAAAACGGCAGCCTCGAGCAGGCCAGGATATTGGTTTACAGAGGCTGTTAAAAGTATGTGTCTAACGTTAAAATGTTGGTGCCACAATAATTTCATCCTAATGGTGCTGACATATTCATAGGGTTCATTTTTGAGACAAAATATCATGAGGTAGTCATGATTTTGCAAATATTCCACCTTGGAGTGCACTTTGCACAAATTGTTTTAATAATGGTGTAGTGGTGGAGTAATGGTGATACAAGAATCACAGGTGAAGTTGGATGATGACTTGGTGGTTCATGACTGTATTTGAAGCACATGTGTGACTGTATGTATGTGGAATGGCTCACTGTTATTCATCAGGTGACAGAGGCAGCTCTGCCATGTTGTAGCTTGGACAGAGGTGAAGAGGCGAGGTCACAGGTGACTGACTGATGATTTGGTGCTATAGATTAACTAGTATTTATTATCATGACAATTGTTAGGCTGCTGATGTAAATTGTTTCATTAGTGTATATTTGACAAAGAATCTGAATTGACATGTCTCACTTTTTTTATGGCACGAATCCATGTGTTATTTTATCAGGTGGCAATATGTCCTAGTGCAGTCAGAGGGGGAAGAGCCAGGGCCAAAGGTGAGGCACATCAAGCACACAATAATTTTAATCTGAGGATAAAACGCATGTACTGAGGCTGAAAGAAGCTTCAGTGCTCTCACAAGACTAAAAAGATGGCTAAGGTCAACAATGACTCAAATGAGATTAAACAATCCTGATGTATGCCATGTCCACCAGGAGAGTCTGGACAGTATAGATGTAAAACAAATATGCCAGCAGTTTATCTCAGTTAACAAGAGGAGCAGGCATGTGTTTGGCTCCTTCACATGGACATTGAGTTGTTGTGTGGGACACCAGTAGTCCATGTCTTTTGCTGTAACAGTAGTTCATGTTGAGAATAAAACATCCCAGCTCACTGATTTGATCGGGGCAATATTGTGCCTAAAATGTTGCATCGTTTTGCCGAGAGATCTTTTGTGGTAATCGTAGCTAAGTGGTTTTATGGACAAAAACCACCAGGTTATTCAGTGTTCCCTTAGTGCTAATGTGTTAGAGATGTTGGTGCACTATAACTGAACTAATGTTGTTAAGTCCTTAAAGTCATATTCTTTTATTGTCATGACTGTATTTGAAGCTATTTTTATGTTTGTATGATACCTGATTGATATGGAATATGGCTGAAGTAAACTAAAGCCTAAAATACTTAGTCAGTCATTTGTTTAATAGTAATTTAACATTATATAATTCACATATAAAACTATGAACTGTAATTTTAAATGATTTAAAAGCATGAAGAATAGCATATGTAGGCAAGTATATTTCTCCTTTTTTTTTTCTTTTTTCTCAAGAAGCGACAAAAAGGAAAAAAGGAACAGGGCAGAGTTCAGTGGTTGAATCATCCGTCCCCACCAATGCCAAAACCAAATCTACGCCCTTGCTATGTGTTGTAACCAGTGACTATGATGTAACTGTACAAAGTGTGTCAGTCTTGTCAGCCCACTAGCCCAGACACCGACCAAACCCCTGCCCCAGATGGCGAACAGAGAACGGGGGTGTGTGAAGACCCCACGCCTCACTCCTCCCGCTCACTTATTGTTACTGCTAATGCAAATTAGTGCAAATCGAGTAATGCAAACCACTATTTATTTAGTTGTGTAGATGTTTTCTTATTCCAGCCGATTCTGCTTCAGAAATTATTTAGTGCGTTTGAAGTCTAATATGGAATCAATTCGGCGGAATGTTGTCGATGTGTTTCTGTTTTTATGCAGCAGCCCGGACCAAAACTAAAAAAATGTGAACAAACATGTCGGACCTATTTCTGATCTGAAGATGAGTGCGGGGAAAATAAGGAGATCGCATAACACTGAATGATGCAACAAACCTCTGCACAAATGTACTTACTATCGTGTCTTTCTTTCCGCAGAACCAACGCGGTATCAAATACAAAAACAAAACTTTGATCTCTCTCCCAAAGGTTTTAACCGGATATCTGCGGTAGAATCCACATTCCTGCTTCTCCAGAGCTCAGACTGCACGTCAAGTTGCACATGGCTCCAAACGCGGAAGAAACCAAAAGAACAAAAATACGCGGGTTATGGATGAGAATAGAATGACGCAAAGGACACCGCTTCCTCGTTTCTCTATTGTCAAGTCAAGTCATCTTTATAGCACAGTTAAAAGACATCAAGTGTCGTTCAAAGTGCTGGACAGAGGGATAATATAATAAAAACAATATAGATAAGATGAAAACATTGTAGAAAAATTGTAAGACATCCATATGTGTACATGCAAATATGCACTGTTATCTTTTGCAAGTAAAGCAACCGTCTCATGAAAACTTTTCGTCGTTGTTTCCTTAAAAAATGTTTATATTTGTGACAAAAATGTGCAAAATGCCCAACACACACAATCAAACACGATCTGTACAGCGTGATGAACGTCATCTGTTTTAAATATATTAACTGAACAATCTGCAACAGAGTTTGACAATATTTTAAATAATTCTTTATTTTTTGAAAAGTGTTTTATGTGCTACATTTACAGCTTACCTTTATGATGCACCGCAACAGAACAAACTAATGAACACATTATTCAAATCAACTTGTTCTCCTGGTCCATTTTAGATCAAATCTAAAAGTTAAAATTTTATTCAATTTGTATTTGTCACATAGACAATCATACATAGTGCGACATGCAGTGAAATGCTTATGCCAGACCATACAAAAACGAAACGAGACTAGCAATAAATAATATACAACACAATAATACTAATACTACTAATAATAATAATAATCTTGGTTTGTCTTAGAAACCTGTAAGTTGTTTGAGGAGTCACGTGAGTAGCCTATATTTCTGTCATAGGTTTCATGTTTAATAATGCTGCTTTGTTGATTTTCACGGTTTCTGTTTGGAGACAGAACAAACAAACCGATAAAGCTCGTATTTTACGTTTCCTGTTTTACCACCATGCGAAGGGACTTTACCTCGTTAGTGCTGCTGTGTGTGTGTGTGCGTGGGTCGCAGGGGAGGGGCACTATGTGTTGTAACCAGTGACTATGATGTAACTGTACAAAGTGTGTCAGTCTTGTCAGCCCACTAGCCCAGACACCGACCAAACGGCTAGCCCCTGCCCCAGATGGCGAACAGAGAATGGGGGTGTGTGAAGACCCCACGCCTCACTCCTCCCGCTCACTTATTGTGTTGATGCATGCACTGATCAGTGGTCTTTGATCAGTGGGTTTTGGTCAGTGGTGTTGATCAATGGTCATGAGAATTTGCATAATTATGATTAAGGAACTGACCTTCCAGCCCATTGTTCCTTCAGTGGGCTGGTTTCAGTCATTATGCAAATGTACTGTTTATAAGATTGGAAACCTGCAGTTAGCTGAGACTGATAAAGTCACTTGGATGAGTGACGAAACGTTTCTCCCACAAAACGCTACGTCCAGATGAACAGAATCAACTTTTGGAGATTTACTTTCCTGGATGATTGAGAATGCATCAAGACGATGCATGCTATTCTAACGTACATTTAAAACATGGGAGGGGCATGGTGCCATGCCTGAGGCTCAAACACAGGTGAATAAATTTGTTTATTATTTATTCAAATTCAGTTAATTCCGTTTTTTTAAGACTCGGGTTTACTGTATATTGTCAGGATTATCTATGTACAGCTGACCAGAATCCATCAGATTCTGCAAACACAAATATGGTGTTGTGGCGATCGGGAGCTTAAAGCTTTACAGTCACAGGGGAAACCCGACTACGCCAACCTGGGAGTTTCACACAGACAGTATCTATAGATACTATGTACTATGCAAATGAACTATATAACTATAGTTAGTGCCTTCCTGTTCATTTACATAGTTTCTAAGGTTTGTAACACTTGAGCCAGAGCCGTGATTGGGAGTAAAATAACGAATTTATTGACAGCTATTTAAAACAGACATCAGAAGATGCAATCATGTATTTGCACGTGTACTGTTAACTGATTCAGAGCCTGGATTACCAGTGGGCGAATGCATAAATAATCACGAACCACGGAATATCCCACCACCAGGGCACCCAGTCACCTCTACTTTAGGCCTTCAGAGTAAAAACACAACTTATTAATAGACCCGAAACGGGAAATCAAATACTCCTCTGTGGTTAATCCGACTCCACAAACATACCAGTAGTACGAACAGCCTTAATCAACCAAAAATAAATATGAATAAATAAATAAATGAATCAAAATAGCAGCTACTATTTATAGTCGGACCATACAATTTGATTGGCCACAACCGATGATTAGCAATGCAATGTTAAAATAAAATATTATTTCTGCTTCACGGATTTCACCCAGCTCAAAAGTCACATTTACACAGCATACAGCAGAGTCAAGTACACTTGATGTGTGGACTTTATAACAGTTTTTAAATTGTGTTGATAGGCATGTGAAACCAGAGTTATGATAAAAAAAATATATATATGTAGCTGTCGCATTGGAATGTAATTATTATGTGATTGCAATGTTCAAAATTTGGTGTTTAATCTGGATTCATGTTGTGTTGTCGCCACCTACTGGTGGGCCTGAGTGTGGCGCTTTGTGGTGCGCATGCTTTGGGGTGAGGCTCAATTAAGCGCACGTGTCACCAGAGACTGAAGGCTCGAGCCAGAAAGAAAATGCTGGCCTGTGTAAAGGGTGGAAATATAGAAGATATGGACTACAATTGCTCATGAATGTTCAGTAGAAAGGCGCACACGGTATGTTGGTGCATTTACTTCGTGTGTATGTTTTATTTGAGTTGTAATTTTTGTTCTGCTGATGTAATATCCGTGTTTTTCATTGATCATTTCACCATAGTTTTTCACGGTGTTTGCTGGTGAAAAGAAGATTAAAATACTGGCTGAACATCAGTTGGAGCATGGCCCTTTATTCTACTTCGAACATGAAAAACCTTCA
The DNA here is from genome assembly GCF_057382095.1 of Aulonocara sp. 'chitande type north' Nkhata Bay. Taxonomy (NCBI): domain Eukaryota; kingdom Metazoa; phylum Chordata; class Actinopteri; order Cichliformes; family Cichlidae; genus Aulonocara; species Aulonocara sp. 'chitande type north' Nkhata Bay. Next base: position 28,164,723 of record NC_141346.1, on the reverse strand, counting down.
GGAGCAGTTATAATATATATATGCAATGTTTGTTTCTTTGTTTTCCTGAATACTGCCATTGATTGTATTTATATTTACTGCAGGAAGAAACGGTAAAAACTGCGTTTTATAAGGAAAGCTCTCTCTCCGCCTGCAAAACCAAAAATAACCCCACCCTTTCTTATTGTTGGAAAAATGTACTATGTCGACCAATCAAAAAAATGATATGGCAACATGGCATTTAGTTGTTTAGGGGGAGGTTTTAGAAGTGACAGCGGTGTTTTGAGATATGAGAGATTTGCGACGTTTGTTTGGAGTCTAAAGTTAGTGTGTTGTTTTGGAGTGGCACAAATAATTTGTGTGGCATCAAATTTGATGCAGAACACCGGATTGTTCTGTAAATAGTTTGAAATGTTTATTTAAAAAATGCCTTGGCTGCATTTTTTGATAAACAGCTGCAAAAAACGTTGTTGTTTGCAAAACTCAATAACGTTTTTGAAGAAGTAACTATGTAATTAATTGCCCAACATTGGTCATTATAAACTGTATTTGCAGACAGAGAGTTACAGGACTCTCAACCACACCACAGACTCATAATACAAGTCAGAGCTTTATAAAAAAAAAAAAAAAGAAAGTTGTGTTTTGAAAATTGGAGTTCAAGTTATTTTTACTTCCAATAGTGTTAACATACTACACAGGTCATGAACTATTTTTTTTTTTAATTTTCATTGTAAGTGGGCTAAAGCAGTTAATTAAAAGTAGTCTAACATAAATGTAAATGCTGTAATTTGATTATTTTAATAAACCATGTAACTTGGATGGATTCAATGCTGGCGTGACCACAGTCACACGTCTGCTGTTGCTCACAGTGGTCCACGGGACCGCTCAGGGAGTTTGTGTGTTCGCTCAGACACATGAAAAATTAGAGGGAACATGGTGGCAATACTAAAGGGCTCATAACAGGACTCATTTTCACAAAATCTTTATTCATCTTTATTCATCTTCATTTACTCATCTTTTACTCATCTTCATTTAAGCATGCACTTCTAGAAGGGAAGACGAGGCCGGTGTCCCTCTGCAAAAATCTTCACCCCTTTGTCTGTGAAACACAGTTTTATAGAAGTGACCCCATCATAAAACCCCCCTATGGTGTGCTGCAAACTCTGTCTGTGTCTATGTGCACGAGCACATGAATGCCTACATGCTACATAGCTGTAATCTACAAACAGCATTCTCACATACGTGTCTCTCTTCTCCAGGTGTGACAGGGCAGTATGTAGTGTCAGGGCTATGGCATCATCAGTGGACCTGTTGTGGTGGTATGCGAATTGTAGAGAGTCCAGTGAGTCGGGTAGTGAAGAGCAAACAAAGTCCCTGACCAGCTTCTCGAAGCATTTGCTCACGATGGATTGTTGGATTCCCTTGTGATCACCTTTACTAAATATCTACAACCAATCTGTTTATATCCTGTTTTTTTTTTCAATGTTGAAAATGAAAATCTAGTAGCAGCCTTCTCATTTCTTTGTGTTGTTTTGTGTTGTATTTTACAGGCCCACAGAGAAGGACAGTGCCGAGGCGAACGAGGGACAGGTCCCAGGACGGTCCATCAGCAGTGGAGCTGGCCATCCTGGAGTCCCTGAAGAGGCCATGCCAGTCTCCAACGGAACATTTCCTCCTCAGCCTTGTTCCTGCTCTTGAGAGCAATGCCGACTCACACGAGACAATTGTAAAATTTCAAATTTATAAATTAGTTTTTGAAAACAGCACAGCTGTGTTAAATTTGGAAACATTGGACCCTAGTTCTAGTGGAATTATGCCTTCAAAAAGGTCGTGCAAAAGATCTGGAGGATACCCTGTGACAAAATGGAAATATTTTAATTTCCCTGTTAATGGACAACCTTTCTTCACACCACAAAAATGAACCGAGGAGGAATTTTCCTTTATGGTTTGGACATGTAGATCATAGTTCTCTTTTGTTCTTGGTGGAAAAGCTCCTGAACGAACTTCTTTTTGCTGAAAGTCTGAATGGTCTCCAAGGCAAAATCTACAGATGTAATGTCCAGAAAAGCTTTCCACGAGTCCACTAAGAGAATGAGCGCCAAGATTGTCAGCACAAACACAAAAAACAGTGCCCCTGATATATCTACCAAGCTGTGAACAAAAAATCCCGTCTCTCTCTAATGTTATGAGATCCTTTAAAAGTGGCTCGAGAACAGTTTCATAGCCAAAAGTTTTAACATCACTTGCCTTACACAGGAGAGCCAATTGAATTGATGTTAGCTGTGATCTCAGTTCAGTTGGTATATCAGCAAGTACCCAGTACACAGCTGTGACTTTGTGTTTTTTTCTTGAAGTCCCAAGTGGATTACAAATGTCAAAGTCATCCACATAGAGAACAAGGGAAATACTTAAGTCCTCAATAGCACAAAGTTGGTTTTGCTTGAAATATTGTCCATCGTGGAAAGAGGATAACTGTGAAGTGTTCAAATGTCTAGTTAATATACTGTTAACATCTTCTTTACTCAGTAACAGCTGCAAGGACTGAAGAATAGGCACATACTGAAAAGTGGAATTCTTTTCTGGATCCAAACAGTATTCTACTGGTTCAATAACACAGAAGTTTTCCTTGAAATATTTCTGTCTCTTATATCTTGAAGCAAAGGGACCATCAGGACTAAGGGCTGCACATAAAGGACTACAGTGACATATTTTTTCAGCCAATTCACTGACAAAAGACTGATCAATATTACAGTTATTCTTAATAAGAATATCACTTATTGACTTTGGAATATACTGAAGTGATAATGTGCAGATATAACTGAGCTGTTCCACCAAGTCATCCACACATTTACCAGAAACATTATAGATGCTTTCCAGTTTTAACAAGAGCACACCAATATTTTTCAAAATTTCATTTGTTGTTTCCCTTTCACAACCAAGTTCAGTGGTGACATCCAAGTCCTCGTGATCTTCTAATTCCAGTGCTGGTAAGAAGATTTCATTAGATGTACTGACAGTTTGCTTTGAAATCAAGTTAGTTTTAAAGTGCTTCCATGAACAAGATCTGTGCTTTCGACTTCTGTGAGTCGCATAAGTCCCACAAATGTTTGTCTTAAACTCACAACCATCAAAAACACACTCTATGGTTTCATGGCTTTTCAAATGGGAATTTATATGTTGAAAATAGTCTTTTGTGTTTGGGTAAAAAGAGTCACAGATTTTACATCTAATAGTTGGAAGGACCTCACACTCTTCCGTTTCATGCGAACTGTGAGACCTAGACAAGTGTGAGCGTAAGGCACCCCATGTCTTAAAAGAGCAAAATTTAGATTTGGCATTTGTATGACTAAAATAACCCACCACAAAACCAGTATAAATATTTAGGTGGTATCAGCATCCACTACTCAGCTTGTATAAAACAATATCATATCATTCCAAAATTTAACACATCAAGTCCTCTGAGTAAAATTACCTGCTTTACTTTGTAGTTGATGCAGATTTTTTTCTCCTGGTGGTGAAGATGGTGCTGAAAAAATACAAATCAAAACTTTATCATTACAAAACATGTCACTGAGTAATCTGCCATAACATCAATCTCTTATAAGAAATTTTAGCTTGGATTGAAATAAACATTTATTTATGTAAATTGGGAGTAACTATACTGGAAATGATGGTACTTTTGGCTTGACCCAAAGGACCAAAGCTTTTTTTTTTTGCATTATTTTCTGGGATCTGAAAGGAAGTAGGGCCCCGAGTCTAAATTTACTTAAGGCCCCATAGTACTTTGGACCGGCCCTGGATGAGGTAATCTGCTGACCCGGGCGGTCCTCTCAGCATTCTCTCAAAAACTGGCCATGTTCGGGACAAAGCTGAAAGCAGCGTCTTATATGCTCTGAAAGACCCCACATAGAACAAGAAAGCTAAGCAGCATGGTTGCTGCTATGAACTGTTCCGCGGGCAGGTCTTCTTAGTTACCAAAGCCATTGATGACGTCTGTTCATCTCCTCCTGAACAACCTGACAGAGTGAGTCAGGCCGCGTGACTACCGCAGCTCCCGCACCGCGACTCAACAGGGCCATTTTCTAGAAATGTCTGAGCACACCTGCTTTCACGTGGTTCCTAAAATGCCCCCGATTAAACGGTCAGGTCGCTGGTACCGGGACATTTCGGTCAAATTACCCGGAACCCAGATAGCGACTCAGAACGTAAAAGGATAAAAGGGCGTGGTTTCCCGCCGCCTTGACTGGAAGACGGGTTGAAAACTTAAATTAACGTGCACAAACACGCTGCGAAAAGTGAGCCACCATGACAAACGCTTTCTTCAGAACATGTTATAAAAGAACGGTGTGGATAAAGACAGCTAATGTAAGAATTGGTCACTTACCTGAAAACGTTACCAAGTCTGCAGTGGATGTGTGCCTGTCTCGTTCAACGTGCAGAAAATCTCCCATGAGGCCATGCTCCTCGCGTGCGGTACATGCCAAAGGTCATTAGTCTTACTCAAAGTTTTAAGTTAGTATTGGGGGACAAAATTATATTGATTTTGAACCATTAATAATTAAAGTTAAAGACAATGATAAATATGAATACCAGTGTCTCAGTTATTTTGAGTACTTTCTATGAGATATATTGAGTATATATATATGTGTATATGTATATATATACGTATATATGTATATATATATACGTATATATGTATATATGTATATATATATATATATATATATATATATAAGTATATACATTGGGTTTTGGAAGCTGTTGTATTTACATTAAAAGAAATAAACATATGATCAGATTGGGGAAACAAATGGGCTTTACAGTGAGTGGTGCCAGAACAGCAGACCAAATCCAAGATATGACCTTTAAAATGAGAAGAAAATTTTATGTATTGTAGAAGCCCAAAACTTTCCAAACAGGAAGTAAAATCTCTGGAAAGGGGGATGTTATCATTGTCCACATGAATTTTGAAGTCACGAATGGATTGCATTTGCATTTATATAAAAACTGGTATCAATTCCATTATTCATTCACTCTCACACACTGGTGGAGGAAAGCTACAGTTGTAGCCACAGCTGCTCTGGGGCAGACTGACAGAAGCGAGGCTCCCATATCGCTCCATCGGCCCCTTTGGCCAACACCAGTAGGCGGTGGGTGAAGTGTCTTGCCCAAGGACACAACGACCGAGACTGTCCAAGCTGGGGCTCGAACCGGCAACCTTCTGATTACAAGACGAGCTGCCAACTCTTGAGCCACGATCGCCCCAACAATTATCAAATTTGGGGAAAGTACACAGAAATGAGTGACAAGCGCAGCAAAGTCATTCCTTAAAAATTCCTTATTTGGCTTAGTTGGCTGAGAAACAGCACATATAATGGTGGAAGTAGATCCAAGGAGCTGTACTGCAAAGTATTCAAATGAGTGGGAGGGTGGAGCAGAGACAGGGAGAACTTTCCAGTGCTTTCAGCGAATTATGGCGAGGCCGCCGCCTCTCCCGAATTGTGAGGTTGACAGATGTAAACAAACTAAGATGGAGTAGAGTCATTGAGGGAATTCATTAGGCTGTTGCCAGGTTTCAATCAAGCAAAGAAAGTCCAAGAGATCCTGGACGAGATGCCCCTTACCAGTAAGAGAGCGGATGTTTAATAGACCGAAGTTGACGCTGGAGTTACTATGTCTGACAGTAGGCTTAGCTCACCTAACTAGGTGGGCCAGCACATTGTGGTCAACAGCCACAGTCATGCAGGGAGGACGACGAGTTCTGGACCAGATGGACACTACTGAGTTGGTGTCATTGCTATTGAAGTTTCGCCAGACCCCTCGGTGGATGTACCTGCAGCGGGGCTTGAAAGCGGTGTCTGGATAGAGGCAAAGAGCCACAGGTGGAGAGACAGCCAGGCAAACGCGGAGTCGCAAAATTTCCGTAGCAGAGTACTGAAGCAGAGCTGTCGCCAGTAGATGGGCGATGGAAAAAAACAACCCAGGTGAGCACGGACCACACAGACACCCTATGGATAATGTTTCCTCTAATTTTTCATGTGTCTGAGCGAACACACAAACTCACTGAGCAGACACTTGGAACACTGTGAGCAACAGCAGACGTGTGCACTGTGGTCACGGCAGCATAGAATCCATCCAAGTTACATGGTTTATTAAAATAATCAAATTACAGCCTTTACATTTATGTCAGACTACTTTTAATTAACTGCTTTAGCCCACTTACAATGAACATTAAAGTAAAAATAACTTGAACTCCAATTTTCAAAACACAACTTTCTTTCTTTCTTTCTTTCCTTTTTTTTTTTTTTTTTTATAAAGCTCTGACTTGTATTATGAGTCTGTGGTCTGGGAGAGAGTCCTGCAACTCTGTGTGTAAAATACAGTAAATAATGACCAATGTTGGGCTATTAATTATATAGTTACTTCTTCAAAAAAGTAACTGAGTTATGCAAACAACAAAGTTTTTTGCAGCTGTTTACCTAAAAATGCAGCCAAGGCATTTTTTAAAATAAACATTTCAAACTATTTACAGAACAATCAGCTGTTCTGCATCAAATTTGATGCCACGCAAATTATTTGTGCCACTCCAAAAAATAATTTCTGTCCACTATGAGATAAAGGAGAACAACAGGCTGATACCTGCAGGCCTGACAACAGGAGATGTATCACTGCTGCAGTGTTGCCAACTCCTCAGTAAGGAAAATCACTATTGGTTGTCCTAAAAGTTGCTAGAAGTCGCTAAATGACGTCATCACCTAATTTGCATAGTTGGTCATGCTAATGTAATTGTAACCTATGTTGTTGGAGAGAGAAATAACATCGTGGAAGAGACATAAAGTGAGTTAAAAATGTCCTAAATGCATTTAGAGTTTATTTAGAACTACAAATTAAATTTCTTTTAGCAATTATTGTTTTTTTAATGTCACAATTCCAACCCTGCTCCTTTACCCGGGCTTGGACCGGCAAAAGTGACCCGAAATAGGCACTCTGGTGAAGTTACTTTGTGTGTGTGTGTGTGTGTGTGTGTGTTTATAAGTAGTTTTAAACCTTGTGATCCACAAAACAGCACGAGTAAAAGAGTAAAAGAAGAACTGACTGCGTTACAGCACCCGCTGCTTGTTGAGAGTAAAAGCGATATGCACTTTCACGTCTTTTTTTAGCGACTTTTTTCGTCGCTATGGGGTCTGAAAACTCGCTAAATATAGCGACAAAGTTGCTAAGTTGGCAACACTGCACTGCTGTAACACCTGTAACATTCAGCAGTAGCCTCATTGTTCTGACACGCAAAACAAAACTATTGACTACACTACACGCTAACTACACAAGATTTGCACTAAATGTTGCAAATCTGTCACATCTCAAAACACCGCCGTCACTCCTAAAACTTCCCCCTTCCTAAACAACTAAATGCCATGTTGCCATATTGTTTTTTTGATTGGTCCACATGGTACATTTTTCCACCAATAGGAAAGGCTGGGGGGGTTGGGAGGGGGGCTCCTCCTCACAGGCGCAGAGTGCTTTCGAGCGTTTTCCTTATAAAATACCATTTTTACAGTTTCTTCCCACAGTAAATATAAACAACGATGGGAAAAAAACAAACATTGCAAAAAAATTTTTTCATAACTCTGGTTTTTCGTGGCCTATCAACACAATTTAAAAACTGGTATCGTTTTTAAATTGTGGTATAAAGTCCACACCTTTTTCCCTCAATTGTTCCATCTGTCCTGCTCACATCTCCAATGGTTGTACACATTGTCATTAGCGTGGCTTCATTCCACATCAGCCACGCCGCTTTGCTAGCTAAAACACCGTGTCGGCACATAAGGACGCTGTCATAGCCTGTCGACCTTAATTCGGTGTGTATATACGAATGTGAATTGCATTATTGGCTGGACTATGGGATACGTTGGCATCATTCTAATTCCATACGGGAGCAGCCAGTCATTTACTGACTAACACTGCAAAAGAGAATTGTTAAATTTTTTATTTTAATTTCAATTCAGGTTGGATTTTTTTTGTACGCAAAGCAGATTTTCTGTGTGCAGAGACCGTGCCAGCTGTGCGCAATTGTGCACGTGCGCAGCTTAGAGGAAGCATTGCCTGTGGATCCACATCTTAATCAGGGCCAGACACTAAATGTAGATGGCTGGAAAAGGCCCGATGAGGGTAAAAGATCAAACACACAGCTGAAGCACAAGCAGTAAAAACCTGCAAATGTTGCAAAAACAAATCAAAACAGGATTACGCTTTAAAAACTTGATTCAAGTTGTCGTCATTAACTTTAAAACCAAAATAAAATGAGAATAAATTGGTGAGCAGTGACAGCCAAATGCGCCAGCGTTTACTTAGCCGATTACCTGTAAATATAGAAATATCCTCCAAAGAGCTACATTTATTTTTACTTTAAATACATTTCAGACCCTTTACTTTTTAGTTTTACTTGTTTAAATAAGTTGAATTAGTATTTCAAAGTCTGAAACTGTTGCCATTGACATTTACAGCATCAGAGAAACTTCACAGTACTGATCTACAAACAGGCAGATTCATATGCAATGTTTTGTACACGCATACGTTTCATTGTCACATCATCATCCTCATTAGTGTGTGATGAATGCAACTAAAAAAAGGAAGGAAACAACTTATTGAGTAACTTCAGTTTTCTGATGATCTGACAAACACAGATGGGGTTAAGTGTCAGACGCTGTTCTTCTGAAGTTTAACAATTTTTCTGCATCAGGATCAAAGTCAGAATGAAAATCCTCCATTTTCTCTTTTTCTGCATTTTGTCAGGTGAGGACTTAATGTTGCTCTTTAATTAAAAAATATTCAACTTCATAAAATAAACTTTATACACTAAAATTCATACACTAAATAATGTTTTGATTATCTATCTTTTAATAATTTTATTTATTTAATCTTTTCATCTGACAGATCCAGCTGGGCTCGTCAAGGCAAAACCGAATATCTGGTCTGCAGCCGAACGAGCAAATGCTTCACTTAGATGCCCTTCAACTTTTTCTTTAAGCACAAAGTTCTTCTGTAAGGAAAAATGTGAGCGAGCAGAAGATATCCTCATTAAAACAGATGGAAATACAGCTCAGAGTGGGAGATATAGCATTAATTATAAAGACGGATTTCCAGGAACAGGATTCATGTCTGTGACCTTCACACGCATGATCAAGTCTGACTCAGGACTGTACAGGTGTTCTTTAGGAAGATCTTCTGTTCCAGATACATACTATGACTTTGAGGTCAGAGTTTCAAATGGTGAGTTTGTACGAAAATTCCCTGAAATAAAAAAATATGAAGAGCCCTCACTAGCTCTAATTTAGCATTATAGACCATGTTTAGATCAAGCTGTTTAATTAATTAATAAATAGAAATTAACATGATATACCATGTAGGTGTACATTTTATACAGCATGGAAAAAATTTCTTTCTTTGGCTCTCGGAGGAGGCGGAAGCACTTTTTCTCTTTTCCCTTATCTTCCCTGCTAGTTCTTATGTCCTTGTCTAGTCTCGTGTCTTTTTTGTATTACTTTCCCTGGAACACTCTCTCACAGTCTGGGTCTAAAACCTAAAAGAGAATTATGGATTTGATCAACTGGTCTCTGAATGCTATTGACACCCTTTAACGAGAAGTCTGGACTCGGGAGAACCCGAGTGCCCTGGAGGGACTTTCCCTGCCGGATACACGATGGACGGGTGGCAGAGGATCATGTGCCTGGCGGGACTGTCAATCGAGGACGCTGAAGATATCTACCTATTCGGAACCATGATAACAGGGTTCTTGCTGATCGGAGCTGGCTTGGCCCTGGCTTATTGGAGAATTAAGAAAGCAGAACCGGCTGTTCAAACCCCCACAAGGCTGCCCGCTGGGATTGGAACGACAGGTGCGACTTCTCAAAAAGGGCTCACTGAAGGCAGCAAGGTTAAGAGCTTGGAGGCGCTTACGACTGCAGTGAATGCTCAGAATAACACCTCTGAGCGTATGTATGTTGGATTACATCAGGAAAGAATCAACTCAGAACAACATCTCTGGGTGGAGCTGGATTACACCTCGGATCAGTTGGCTGCGGTCGTGAGGTCTCAGAATCTGCTATGTGAGCAAAAGAGTGACAAGACCACAGAATCGACGGCTAATAACATCATGGAGAAACTCGCAGCTGTTAACGGGAGACTGAGAGACCAGTGTCGGAGTGTTAAAAAAAGCTTGACATTCTCATGAGTTGTTTGCAAAAGAAAAATCACCATCATAATGCGTCTACCCCTTCCGCGCCAGCTGCAGGCTCAAGGCCAGAGCTGAACAAAACTCCCTGATAACGACTGTGTTGAGTCTGTTCCTTCCCATTCCCTACAAGGCCACCTGGGTTGGCTGGAAGACTCTTTACTTAGCCTGGCGGGGCGAAGGACACTGTCTCACCTGAACTATGGACACACACACACAAATACATATACTGATACTGATAAGCACTCACTGACGCATCACCTTCCCTATCCAACGCCACCTCCAACGCTTACCTCCCCTCTGATGTGGACATCGGGTCAGCTGGAGGCGCAGTCAAAGATTGCAGCGGTCCCAGATCAGATGTACACACTGGAACTCTTTCCCAAGTTGCTTGTCTGTGTTTATTGTGTTATGGTGTGTTGTTACCTGTGCATTCCTGTATTATCCTTTTGTGTTACACATTTCAATGTTTTTTTCCTCGCTACCTGGCCTGACCTGTCTTCCCAATGTGATGTTTGCATTGTATGTACGGTCGGCAAGGTCTGTCATCTCGGTTGTGGGCAAAAGACCTGCAACTGACAAATAAAGGCTATCTCATCTCATTTCAACTGTACTTTTGATAAGTTGAATTGAAATTGTAGCACCTCAGTGTAAAGCATACAACAATATGTAATGATTTATGGATTCACATTTAATTGGATAGAAATGCTGTTTTTTGTCGAACACAAATTGAGGGAGAAAACATCACGTTGGTGTGTTCCAATACTGTGTATGGACACAGGAAGTTCTTTTGTAAGAATGAGTGTAAGAATGAAGGGGAGATCCTCATTGACACAACTAATAACAAATCTGAGAGTGGCAGATACAGCATTGAATACAGACCAGGATCTACAGTTGGACTGTATATGACCATCACACAGCTGACCAAGTTAGACACAGGACGGTACAGGTGTGGTTATGGAAACCCTCTGTCTCCAGATTTGTATAAAAACAATGATGTTCATGTGATTGATGGTAAGTTTCTTTTCAAGATGGTAAAACATTTTTCATATTTTATTTTTCTTGAAATGCTACTACTACGAATAGTAGATGATCACAAAAATAAACAAAATTAGAACACAAATAAATGAAAACATGAAACTTCCCACCTTCTGATTTGAGGTGAGATTGTTGTTACTGCCAGAGATCAGCTGATTCACTGCTGAGAGATCATTGCACCTTTTAAGAACTTTCTAAACTGAAATAGAGGGTTTGACATTTTAAAAAGTATTTTCCTTTAATTTGTCCAGCTTTCTTTTTTTAAAGTCTGGATGACCAGTCTCTTTTTTTTTTTTTTTTTTTTTTTTTCTTTTTTAAATGACATCAGAAACAGCAGTATGCGACATTACGTGATGGCAGAGCTTCAGTTCATCCTTTGTCATTTTTTTTTTTTTTTTTTTTTTTTTTTTTTTAATAAATAGGACAGGGGGAATGAATGAGAGAAAGAGGGGGAGAGAAAGAAAGAAAACCAAAGGGAAGAAGAGACGGTGAGAAGGGGGGGGAAGAGAGAGAAAAAAAAAAGAACTCCTGGGTCACCTGTATGGAGAAAAAAAAAAACAAACAAAAAAAACAAACAGAGGAGACAGCAAACAACAAAGAGCAACATAATAATAGAGAAAACAAAGCACCATCACAATAAACTAGCTAGTCATAGATATCAATATTTACTAAATAATAAACGATATTGTGCAGCACGCAAGATAGACAGCGCACAGTGTGCTTTGAGGCAGCAGCCAAGAAAGCTTTAGTCCGCGTCTGTGAATACCCATGTGTGCATACCTGTGTGGATCAGCATGCTTGCATTCCAAAGGTTTCTCCATGTAATGATCTGCTAGGGAGTGTGGGGGGGCCACAGCCCCGTCCTCCAGGGTGTGAAGTGGGTATGGAGGAGATCAAAACTCCAGACATCCAGAGGCCCCCAGAACACAAGAGACCATGGAAGACCAACAGAGGGGCAGCCGCGCCACTGTTCCAGTAAGAGCTGAGGAGAGTCCCAGATGAGGGCTCACCCAGCAGCCGCGGAGCAGAAGTCAGGGGGAGTTGCAGTGACGCGCCCGTGAGCTCCGCCGGCCCCCAGCTGTGCCTGAGTGACCGAGCCCCAGGCCAAGAGGCCGGGGGCACCCCACCTCAAAAGGGGCCCGAGCGAGCCCCAGGTCCCAGGCCCCGACAAGCGGCCGCCAAGGAGTGAGCCGGTGTGTACCCGGACGCCCACCCCCAGATACAAAGAACCACCAACACACCGACACCTGAGGGAGTCCGCCACCGGCAGGGGAAGTGGTGGTGGGTGGAGATAGGCCTCCAAACCTTGGAGGGCCTGAGGTGTCCCCAGAGAGGTGGCGTCTGATACCCAACCTGGATGACCAGTCTCTGAGTATTATTTTTTTGTTGTTGTGCTGGCCAATCTAATCCACTGTTCATTCACAAATGCAAAAACTACTTCTTATGATGCTCGTATAAGCATGTACAGTAAGTTTCACAATCATATTCTCTTTTAATCAGTGCACATATTACATACAAAAAATATTTTAAAATCATTTCAAATCTAAGTGTGTGCTTTAAATGCATTGTTGGAAAATATCATGGCGGAGCTAAAACTGAGGGGACATCATCTACCATTTTTGCTAAAGCTGAGTGTTTCTACGCATGCAGGTGCATTTTGTGTTTGATAAATTTTTGTATTTGCCCGTGTGATAACATGATTATTATTTTACTTTATTACTTTATTATTTGTCTTTATCACTATTGATTATGATTTTTATGTGTGTATTTATTGTACACACCTGCTTCCACACTACAAACAACAACAGCAACACAGAGTGAAAGTGTCACTGCAGGAGTCTCTACACATTGTCTTGACTCCTCCTGGCTTCTGGTTGTGCGTGCGTCCTTGGATGGTGTTTTGCTGATGGCTGTTTTCCTCATGCTCTGCTACATTAGTAAGACAAGGAGGAACTTTGGACTGAACACCAGAGAAAATGACACAAACATAGAGGTGAGTTTGTGTCACTTGTTTTCTGTCTGTTGTTGCAGGTTTCAGTGAGTGTTGTTGATCCATGCTGTCTGTGAGACTTTCTCAGTGAAATTTAGTGAAAATAAATGATGTTACCTGTTATCAGAGTTTCTTCACCAGCAGAGGGAAGTGAAGACAAAGCAAACAACTTTTATAGCAGACAGAAACATGTTTATATAATTATGTAGATATGACAGCATACAATATATTTTACTGACCTTTCTGAGGTTATTCCACAACATCACCATTTCAGGGTGTCATATTTAAAAGTGTGAACGCACCGTTAGTCCTGTTTCCTGACACTGCAGCACATGTATGCTGTTCTGAAGGAAACCTGTTGAACTTCTTATGATATTTATAATCTTTGTTTCTCTGGAAAAAAAATGTGTTTCTTATTTTTTTATTCCCATTTGTTAAAAGCGTGATGTTGCATGAGGTTGTTTAAACTCTGTTGTACATCTCATTGTCATGGTCCTGGGTCATTTTGACTCAGGGTTCTCAGTTTTCTTGTGTTTTTGTTTTATGTTAAGTTCATTTCTTAAGAATTATTCTACGTCTCCTAGGTTATTCTGTTCAGTATTGTTTGTTAGATTTCCCCCTGTGTTGTTGCTCTCTGTGTCTTCCCCTGGTGTCAGCGTGTATACAGTGGTGTGAGTTGTCGTGCCTTGTTTTCCTCTCATGTTTTATTCCATCTTGTTTATGTCTCCCCCAGCCCATCATGTCCGCTCTCTCCCTCATGTTCCCTCATTCCCTCTCGTTTGCCTCTCCACTTCCGTATCGTGTTTCCCGTTTTATTGTGAAGGTCCCGTGTTTCTATGTTTGGTCTAGCTTCCCTGTCTCATTATGGTTAGTGATGTCAGCTGTGTTCCTCGTGTCCTCACATCCCTGTTATCCGTCTGTGTATTTAGGTCAGCGTCTCCCTCAGTTCAGTGATGTCAAAGTCAAAAGTCAAAGTCAGCTTTATTTGTCAATTCTGCCACATGTACAGGACATACAGAGAATTGAAATTTCGTTACTCTCAACCCCTAGATGAATAGCAAATAAACATTTAAATATAAGAGAGTGATTAAAAAATGCAAGTAAAATAATTAAAAAGTAGAAATTTAAATAAATACAATACAATTTTACATATAACAAGAAACTATACAATATACAATATACAATATTCAGGTAAGGGTAAATGGCATTGAGTGCAAACCAGACAGAGTAGTGCAAATAGTGCAGATGGAGATTTAGTAATGTACGATAAAAGATAGTGTGACAGACAAAGTCTTATGAGGTAATGGCAGTCCAATGCTCCACAAAGTGACTGGAGCAGGCCAGTGAGTGCGTCAGAGAGTGTGTGTGTGTGTGTGTGTGTGTGTGAGACAGAGTTCAGTGAGACCGTGGTGGAGAAGAGGGGAGAGGGGGGCAGAATCGAGAGGGAGTTAAGCTTCCTGACAGCCTGATGGATGAAGCTGTCCTTCTGCTGGTCCTGGCCTGGAGACTCCGCAGTCTCCTCCCTGACGGCAGCAGCTTGAAGAAGCTTTGCATTGGGTGCGTGGGATCGGCCGCTATGCAAAGGGCTTAGCCTCCCTCATGGCTGTGTGTCTCTCCCTGTGTTTCCCTGAGTAACTTAGCATTAGTTTTGCATTGTCTTGTATCTCCTTTTTCCCCATTCAAATGCCTGGTATGCCCGATGGTGATTTTTGTTTTAATGGGCCGATGTTTTTTTGGTTTTTTTTTTTACATTTTATAATGGTATAAACAATGAAAGCTGCTGACAGCTGCTAACGGTGCAGGGATGGGTCTAGCAAAATTCTGCCAAGGGGCCAGGTAGGGCATTAACAGGGAAAAGGGGGCACAAAGACTTTTATTTCTTATTCTCATTTAAAATGTGTAGCTTTTAATAAAGAATTATCTGAATCTTACAATCAAAGTGGTCTTCTGATGTATAATTTATAGAAATCATACATACTAACAAGACAGTGTTTGTTTTTCATTCAATGGCTTTAAGACTTTCCTGTAATCAGGGGTGCACATAAGTGGTCCACAGGTGCGCTTTCAAAATAAAAGACGCGCACCAGATAAGAAGTTGCAACGCACGTTTGCGTACATAAGATTTTCTGGAGGAGGACAGACATTTGTTTAGAACTCTTAAAGATGTCGAAGAAGCAAGCTCCTTTAAGCAATTACTTTGGTGTTCCTCCACCTCCAAAGAAATGTCAGAAGGAGTCCGAACTGTAAACAAAGCGCGTATTCTCGGAAAAGTGGTTGCAGGAGGTGAGCTGGCTTCAAACACAAAAACAGTAAGCTAGAGTGTGATTTTCACGACATATTCTGCACCACATCTCTGTGCGTCTTTTATTTTGAAAGCGCATGCGCACCTGCGGACCACTTATGTGCACCCCTGCCTATAATACCTGTTGGGCCGGTCTCTACATAAGGCTTGACATAAGGCTTATATTATAACTGGTAATTATTATGTGAATCCAGTCACATTACCAAACAATGGAAACACACTGTAACAAGTACAGTAGTGAATTAATTCTTTAAAAACGTATTACAGCACCAGCTTCATTGCACTCCCCTTATTATTACATCCACCAGTGAATTACTCAAACATGTCAGTAGATGGCACAAGGTGCTCAGAAGGAACACAAAAAATATCAGAGAGAAGTCCTGCAGGATAAATCGTGATGTTGAGCTAAACACAAGCTTCAGCTTTCTGCCTCTCTGATTGGACGGTTGAAACTAGTGTTTGTTCCTGATGCTTCACTTTTATTCTTGTTTTAAATCCAGCCTGAACTTTGAACTACATGATGACACAACTCTGAGACCTGGAACACATGATGAGACATGATGGTCCAACTCAGATTTCAAGATGCTGCCTGCAGGACACAAATCATTTGTGGAGACAGATTCTGAGTTCTCTAAAATAAATAAATGTCCTGATGTTCCTGCATGAAGATAAAAAAAATCCACAGTGTTACATGTTTTATAAAGGAGGATCAGCACAACAACAACAACTGCATCACTACATATACAAAATTTCAAGTGTTTAAGGGACATTAATTAAGGACACGAATTAAGTTTATCCTAAAGTAAAACAAAATCAAAGTAAATGTTTCCCTCTTATTAGTCAGAAGTTGGTTTAAAGTCACTGACATTAGCAGACATGACAGGTTAGCATGCTACAACCACTGACGCTCAATAAAATCTAACTGAGGGGTTTCACGAATAATATTTTTATGCAATCTACTCTTTATTGATACATAATGCAGCACTTAATGAGAAAATAAAGAAACTCATGTACCCACTCATTAACTTACAGGTTATGCTTGGTTAAACTTAAAACAAATAAAAACATAGCACCCTGACAGCTGGATAACACAGAAAACACTGACATTACAGAGACGCTTATAAATAGTAGCCATGACACACACAACTTCTATCTTAGGGGAAACTGAGAAACAGATTACAAAACTCATCGAAACAACATTAACCCCAACACTCTGTGCATGATCAGACACCAAAGGCCTTCAGCTTTGTTATGAAGTCTTCATTGAATATTTTCTTGAATTAAACTAGTTTGTCTGCTCCTCTCTCTCACTCTGTCTCATCCAGCATCACCTCCTTAAACATTTAAAGTTCACATGACACATCTGTGGTTCTTTAAAGGTGGAGAACAATGCCGAAAAAGCAGATTCAGTCAGATTAGGAGTTAGAAGTAAAAGGAGGAACTAAATTTTCTCTGAAAACAGACATCACTGTGTGTGTCTGGAGAGCTCATAAAGAAAATGTGGCAAAAAATCTGACTTTTCGGTCTAATTCATCTTTATTAGTTATTTATTTTTAATGGTGGAGAGAGTTAGTCAGCATAACTTTGCAAGGCTGTACAAATAAGTCTCATCTGAAACGTTGTCCTTGTTTTACAGAAGTTTTATTGAATCTGTTATTTCTTCCTGTTTTGATGTTTGGTTTTGTAACATAACTCTGAAGAACAAGAATTGGTTAGGACTTTTGGTAAAAACTGCCAGTAAAATCTCAGGGCATTCGTAAGATGGACTTTTGGTCATTTATAACAAACGTGCTGTGGAAGGCTCATTCTATTGTTAATTGTTTTAACCATCCACTTCACAGTGAGTTTGATTTGTTGCCCTCTGGCCGTCGTTTCAGAATACCTTTGAGGAACACCAAAAGTCTGTTCTGCTCTGAGTCACAGTTTGGTTTGATTTAAATGCCTTTGCTTACAGTCGAGGGCCACCAGTGAAGCATCAGACAGAAGATTTCTCCAACTGTGTTCAGCTTGACATCATGATTCATCCTGAAGGACTTCTGACCAGTTTTTATGTTGCACTGTAGCTGTTACACACGGAGGAGCTTTAATGTTTCTACTGTTCAGCTAAAACTGTGCAGCAGTGTAGTCATAGTTCATATCATTATTTGTTATATATTTATAGAAAGACTCCAGGTTTCCTTTATCCCCACCGCATCTCATCTCCTTAATGGCAAATAACCATCTTATGGGTTTTTATTATTGTTTTGTTTACTTGTGTTGTTGCCCTTGCTGCTAAAAGAATTTCCCCTTGTGGGACAAGAAAGTATTGAATTTAACTGAACTGAAGACTGAGACACAAATTGAACGCCTGTGTCCAACTTGTCTCTCTACTGTCCCAATCCAACACAAAACAACAGCACTGTCACATAATATTACACAGAAGCTGTCAATTTAGCTCTGCAGAGTGAGTAGTTATAATTAGAACTGGGTATTGTCACTAATTTCTCCAACTGATTCAATTCTGATTCAAAAGGTCCCGACTTGATTTGATTTGATTCAATTTGAATTTGGCTCAGTCGGACATAATTATTGTAAATTCTTTGATGTGTACTTTCAGAAAAGAACTCTAAATGAAAATATATTTATTTTCATATTAATAACAGATCCTAAAGCAGCACAATATTGGACATGTAGAGCCCCGGGGCTTTTGAGATTGACTGTTTCTCTGCAATTACAACCTCAGTGTTATCTACCTAGGCATAAAAACAAAGCTGACATTTGTGAGACTTCTTCAGAGGTGCAGCTATCACAGCAGATGTCTTTGTGTCAAAGTAACTGGCGATAAAACAGAAAAATATGAAGATTTTCCTGGCCTGGTGTTTTATAGCACATTACCACCTTGAAAATATGCTCCAGGTAGATCAAAAATGGGAGAAAACCATGAATCAACATATGAAAATTACCTGCAAAAAACTGATGCTGCTAAAGTGAAGCAGAGCAAAGAAACAGAGGTTTTATCAAAAACATAGCTAAGAGTTTTGCAATTTCAATTCGTAAAAGTTGAAATTTCTTTGGTATTGAATAACCGAGATTAGGCTTTCTTATCTGATGGCATTTTTTTTGAGATAAAAACAGCGGTCGACAACACTGTACACAACGGTAGATAACAGAGCAAATAAGGCACCATGAATTCTTGACAGGAAACTGGTCTTAAAGTATACTGAGAGCTAGAGTTGTGTGCAAAGAGCGATTTTATTGTTGTGGAAGAAAGACAGCTAAAGTAAGAGAGAATTCATGACGAATTTGTATAATGTAACAAAAATGTCAAGTGCTTGAATTTGTAATATTTTGTAATATACTGGATTATTTTGTTTTTACTTTATCTCCCCATGCCGCCACCTACAGAAGTTCTCTGACCACTCTGCCATAGTCGGCCTCATCACAGAGTACAGACAGTGGACTCTGGACTTTGTGGACTGGTGCCAGCAGAACCACCTGCTGATCAACGCCAGGAAAACCAAGGAGTTGGTGGTGGATTTCCAGAGACGCAAACCTACCACACTGACACCGGTGAACATCCAGGGAGTGGACATTGAGATAGTGGACTCGTATAGGTACCTGGGTGTTCACCTGAATAATAAATTGGACTGGAGCCACAACACTGATGCTCTTTACAGGAAGGGTCAGAGCAGACTCTACCTGCTGAGGCGGCTGAGGTCATTTGGAGTACAGGGAGCGATTTTAAAGACCTTCTATGACTCTGTGGTGGCATCTGTCATTTCTTACAGTGTTGTATGTTGTAGCAGCGGTTTATCTGCAGTTGAGAGGAAGAGGTTGGATAAACTCATCAGGAAGGCCAGCTCTGTTCTGGGATGCACCCTGGACCCAGTGCAGGTGGTGGGAGACAGAAGGACTCTGGCCAAAATAACATCTCTGATGGACAGAGTCTCCCACCCCATGCATGTAAATGTTGCTGAACTGCAGAGCTCCTTCAGTGACAGACTGCTGCATCCTAGATGCATGAAGGAGCGTTTCCGCAGGTCCTTACTCCCTGCAGCTGTCAGACTGTACAATCAAAACTGCTCCCAACAATCATAGATGTTTACATCAGCGCTGTACCTTGCACTATTTTATCAACTGATTCACTCTACAACCAGGGTTTGCCTCTTATCTGTCCATCCATCTTCATCCGCTTTATCCAAGGCCGGGTCGCGGGGGCAGCAGCCTAAGCAAAGAGGCCCTCTTATCTGTATTTAATTTTATTTAATTTAATAACAGTACAGTACTCACTTTTTAGTAACCATTGTCCTTCATGTACATATGTAAAAATTGTGTATTTTTTCTGTACTGTGTCTTGTGTACTGTTTGTTTGTATATGTGTCTGTCTTGCTGCTGTTACACCCAAATTTCAATTAAATTAAATTAAAGGATTATTCTATTCTATTCTGTTCTAACTCTCTCATTACTTTACTTTCTCTGGGATTAAAAAAGTATTATGATTCAGCTGAGGAAGAAACTGCTTTACATTTTATTTTCACCACATTATACAATCAGCATCACATTGTTTTTTTTATCATTTGACTTAGATGTTGATGTAGATGTTGTTGCTGTTTACATAACACACTCTGAGGACTGAAAACCAGGAAATTCAGTCAGACTGCTCTCAATAATCATCATAAAATAAAACAATAAGATGGTGAGCATTCAACAGCTTCAATCATGTGCTGATCTTTTTTCTTTCTTGCTTTCAAAAAGACCAGTATGTTTATATCCCTTCTCTGCTTTTACAGTTCATGGTTGTAAAGTGGAGGGAGCCTATCCCAGCTCACAACAAGAAGCATTGTTTTGTGTCCTGTGTGACTGATGATGAGAAAAGTATAAATGTAAGGTTGACTGATGTCTAATGTTGTACACTATTTAGATTTTAGACGGAATTAAAATGATGTGGGATATAACGTGCTTACATTGTGTAGACTGAAGGAACTGTGTGACCACAGAACAAGGAAATAAATGAAGGAAATAAATAAAGAGAATAAATAAAGGGAACTGCAGTAAACTTCCTGGTGCTTCATTAGCATTGTTCAGATTAGTGCAGAGTCTTTCACAGACTGTGAATCGCTGAACTCATCTATAAATGTTTAATCAAAGTTTGACTGTTTTACTCTTAAAAATTAAGTAAAAAGTAATTGTGGTGCTAAAGCAAAATTCAGTGAATATGCTATCATCTCAAACTTCAAGTAAACCAAGGCTTTAATTAATTTTGTCCTGAATCATATTTATTCTGTAGTGTTAGTGAAATACTGCGAAATGTGACCAAATTGTCCTTGATTCATTTGGATAGTTGAATGAAGAGTTTGTGAATCCTGTCTGTGATGTATTTTTAGTGTTTCTTTTTGCTCAGCAGCTTCAGGGGTATCTGAGGTGTTTTGTATGAATTTTATACAATTATATCAGACTATCATCGGTGTACAAGGCGAACGATAAAAATTTTGAACTTTTGAAATCATTCAAACATAAAGAAAACACATCAGTAAAGACAAAACTCTGGTCACAAGGATATGATAACAACAAACCAAGTTAAAACTATTGGGAAAAGAATAATTAACAACTTGTTTGACCCGTGTCACTGTTTTATCTCATTTAGTCAGAAAAAAAAAAGAATCCTCCATCTTACCACGTTTCTCAAACATTTGTCACATTCACCACCTTTGAAATAAAAACCTAACTCAACTGATTCCACTCTGCAATGACGTCCACATCAAATTGTGCTAAAACACTGTAACATGCTTACATTGTTTAGTTTCAAGGAACTGTGTAACCACAGAAAACTGAAATGAATTACAGAATGAGTATTACAGAGAAGTACTCTTTTCATTTCAGGAATCTAATTTTCAAGCAGGAACCTCAGAAAATCCATTGGGGTTCAACTGATTAAGGGAACTGCAGTCAACTTCCTGGTGCTTCATTAGCATCGTTCATGTTGTCAAACAGCTAAAAAAGAGCAGTGTGTTAACTGTAGACCCACGTATCTGTATAATGTAATGATCCTACCAGTATTGGAAAAAATAGTTGAATAGCCATGTTGTATTTTCATGGAAGCCGCTTAACAGCCTCCATGTTGCCTGCTACTGTAGAAAGTAGTTGTCACTTTTAATGCTAGTTAATACAGTCATAGGAAAATAAAGTACACTCAGTTCAATTAAGGCCAGAGAGAGTACTTTCTCTCTCTGACCTTAACTGAACCCAGTGAGGCCTGTAGGCACTTAGATGTTGTCCTGGGTTCTTTTGTAAACTCCTGGCTGAGTCATAGCTGCGCTCTTGGAGTAATTTTGGTAGGCTGGCAACTCTTGGGAAGTTCCAGCACTGTTCCAGGTTTTCTACTTAAGTGGATGATGGCTGTCATTGAGCCTTAGAAACCCTTTCAGAGTGATGGCTGTCACTAACCTCGTTTCTCAGTTGATTTTTTAGATTATGACATGATGTGCTGAGGTGTTGAGATATTTATACTGTTTCACTTTGTCAAACAGATTCTGTTTCACTAGCTGGGCCCACGTCCTCATGTTAGGTTTAATAGCGTTTTAGTAGGTTAAGGTGAATGCTTGGACATGACTTGAGTTGTGATTTGGGAACGGCCTTAAAGGGGACTGGCGATGGCTCCTGGGCCTTGCAGATCTCCATGCACTAAATAAAAGTGAAGAAGTTAAAGTATTGAAAACAAGGAGGGAGGGAGGGTGAGGCACGTAAACGAGAATGAACAGCTTGCAGAACTGGGGGAACTTATATAGATGACAACTGGAAGGAGCGTGTTTGGAGGCGTGGTCCTGCTCCTGCAATTCCGATACATAATCTCCAATTAATTGATTTCTGAATCAGTAGGTCTAGCAGTGATGAGGCCTGGGTTTAATTTAAACTGGGTTTGCATTTAAACTGAAGCTTTTTCTTAATAAATTAAATATAATTTAATAACTGCACATTTTTCTTACTAGGGTTATTTTTTAAAGTGTATATTTTTAATGATATGAAACATCTAAATGTGACAAATATGCAAAAACTAAGAAATGAGTAAGGGGCAAATACTTTTTCACATAACTCTATTACAGCATATCATTTTTCAGATGCTGCTTGTTATTAAAGAGAGGAGGCTTTCTCATGCAACCTTTCCAAAAAAGCGATGCATGTTCCATCTTTTTTTACTGTCTGAGCCTATCAATTGATCCAGAATTTCTTCCACAGTTAGCAGTGGTGAGTCATCAGGGCCTGATGTATGGAAGTAAGTGAAAAGCTAATTTGCAAAGCAAAATTCCAAGCCTTTTGCCTTGCAAATGCAGTGAAGGCTTGGGCGTTTGGCTTCATTTGCTTATCTCTATCTTTCTTTGAAATTATTTCTCTAGTCCCAGGTGGCGTTGTCCTTCGACACCTGTTCAGAATCATCTCGTCATGCCCTTCTTGATAACCTCTAATTCTGCTGACATCTGTTTATGTTAATTCCAGAAATGAACCAGTAACACCACAGTGACTACATCCATCTTTTATGTACAGTCTGTGATCTAAACACATGTTTGTTTTTACACTTAATAAAGTAAATACATTTTAATCACTATAAGAAGAAACCTGTCTTATCTCGGAGGAAAATGGGAGTCCATAAAGTTCTAAGGGGTAGGGACAGAGTAGACACATCAACATTTATTATGATGGAAGTGAGTGAAACACTTTTAATTCAGTTCTTTAATCTTAAACTACATCTCAAATTTTATACACTGATCTGTTATCTAAGTAAAGTCCTTATCTGCATATTAGCTGCACATGAATGCATGTTACCTCATGAATCACTCGTCTTTTACAAATAATCTAAGAAATGGAAAATCAGACACATCTGATTTTTTTCTGATGTGTCTGATGCTTGAGATGATTCAATCTGAAAACTCTAAATGACTTTAAACATTACAATTTAGTTTTTATTTTACAGAAATATATTTTAAAAGTTTTAGTTCAAAATTTGCAAAGTATTGTCTACATGATACAAATAAAGTCACTTTGATGTATTAGTTTTAAATTACAGAATGACTAACAAAGAACAGAAATGTTTATTTCTAAGAGGCTGTATCACATCACGAGCTGTGAGCTCTGTGATTGGCTGTGTGTGTGTTAGAGCTCACCTGCTGCTGCACTTTCTGCCAGTTCACTCAGAGACTTCATACAGTCACAGTTTAACTCTATTCGTCAGTGAGAACTGCTGATGAAGATGAAGGAGCTGCTCCTCTTCCTCTCCTATGTGCTCTGGGGCTCTGCTGATGGTGAGTTTCTCTCTTTAAACTGACAGACAGTCAGCTGCTTATTGATCAGAATATCAGCATTTAATTGCATTAATGTGTTTCAGCTCTACATACAGACATCCATGTCGTTGGCTGTTCATACATTCATGGAGGGGTCATGTTTGGACTGAATCGTGAAGAACTTTGGTACGCAGACTTTGAGAAACAGATGGATGTTTATCCTCAGCCACCTTTTGTTCAACCCATCAGCTTCGGAGATGGAGCTTATAATATCGCTGTGGCTAATTTATATGGCTGCAGACAGTTCCTGCAGCTTAGTGAGACGGCTATGAAGGACTTCCCTCCACGACGTGGTAAACACATAAAGGCACACACAAACTGATAACAACATTCAATCTACATTAATCAACTAAAATAGGGAATTAAATTTACTTTGATGTAAATGTTGTCATCAGTGTCACGTGATTAATGAGGTTAGGTTATAAATGATGTGGTGTGTGGTGGGTTTCATAAACCAGAATCAGAATACTTTATTATTCCCAGAAGAAATTACGTGGTCGCACTTTCTCCAAGACAGTGAGAACAGTAGCAGACTAAACTAAGTTAAATATTACAACATATTACAAAGTTACAAAATATAAAAATAGCTCAAGTATAAATATCCAAGTATATTACACAAATTATATATTTGGCTGACATAGGGGTGTCCATCTTACTGTATGTTCCATACTTTCCCAGTACAAACCATTACTAACTCACAAACCTCTACATTTATTTGTTTTGAAGATTTTCTTCAACACTTTCAAGTTCCAAAAGCTCAAGATTTTCATTTCAGGTTTTAGAGCAGGAGGTTCTATACGGGTCCCACTGACCATTTCACTGCCATATGACTGTTTGGTATTTTATCACATGTATATTCTCATTGAAGTTTCTTTATTGAAAACGCTGTTGTGTTTCCATGCTGATAGACCTGACAGGCTCATTGAGGGAGTAACTTATCTAAGATTAAGACAAGAGATATTCTACTCTGCGGATTCCTTGACCATCATCGAACTGACTTGTGTTTGTGTACAGATGCTCCTTCAGGTGTGACGATCTACACCAGAAACGAGGTGGAGCTCAGAGCTAAAAACACTTTGGTCTGTCATGTGACTGGTTTCTATCCTGCTCCTGTCAAAGTCTCCTGGACCAAGAATGGACAGATTACGACTGAAGGATCCAGCATCAACAATCCCTATCCCAACAAAAATGGAACCTTCACCCAGATCGCCAGACTGCAGTTCATCCCACAGCAGGGAGACGTCTACAGCTGTACAGTGGAACATCTGGGTCTGACCAAACCACTGATCAAGATCTATAGTGAGAAACACTTTTATTTAAACAGAGGAGACAGACTGAAATACAGAGACAATAGTGCATAATTATGAAGTTTCATGTCTTCGTGTTTCTGTCTGCAGATTTCACAAAGCCTTGGCTGAGTATTAACCTGAACAGCTAACTTTAGTTAATGAGCTGACAGTTTTCAGCTCATGCAGTTCACATTATTGAGCTGTAATTAATCAGAACGATTAAGTCTGAACGATTGTGTCTGTGTCATGTGTCTGTTTCTGCCTCCAGATGTGGACACACCTGAGACGCCTGAGAAACATAAGCCCAGCCTTGGACCTGCAGTGTTCTGTGGACTCGGTGTGATTATCGGCGTGCTCTGTGCTGCAGGTGGAACCTTCTTCATCCTCAAAGCAAACAAATGCATCTGATCGTCTGTGGTTGATGATGTCAACCACAGACATCATCAACCACAGTGCTTGTGTAGACAATGTCGTTTAAGGATGCTGCTCTGCTCTCTGATCTTCATTCATGTGACCCTGGCTGTGTTTACATGGAGCCTTAAGTTCACTTTATTTTCACACTGTTAAACAGATTCAGTTTAAAATGCCAGTAACATAAAAATGACAAGTAATATTAACCAATCAGAAAGCTATCCAAAAGGGACTTCATAGTCAGTCTGAAACAATCCATCTGCCTTTTTACGTTTTTTTAAACTCAGTTTTATCTGTTGACTATCTTTGCCTTCAGTTCCATCTATATGATTCAGACAGATATAAATAAACCTGAATTTGAAATAAATCCTCACCTGTAAACATGAGTCAGTTTTTTGTTTTGTTATATTTCATTAATAATCAGTATCAGCTGAATGATACATGTGTGATCTGCTGGATGAGTGCAACCTAAAAGACCAAACTATTTGTTTAGTAAAGGGTAATATGCAGCAATAAATAACACTTCTAGCAAAGAGAAATATTATCCACTTAGATTTAAGATTTATTGATCTTAGATCTCAGCTGCCTCACTCACTGTCCAGAAGTGTTATGTGTTTCACTACTGCATTGCAATGTGGGATATCTAATAGTCACCTGGAAGAACAACAGACACACATTATGCCCCTATCCTGGACTAAACCAATCAGAGATAGTCAGGGGCGGGACTTCTCTGATTGGCCGTGAAATTTAAAGTGAAACAACACAAAACACTGCAAACCACAACACAATTAAATATAAATTAAAATATGAAAACAAAAAGAAGATGCACATTCTCTGTCATATGGGCCTGCATGAATAAACCTTCTGAATCCTTCTGAATCATCTGCAACTGAAAATAGTTCTGGATTATTACCTTTCTAGTGTGACGTTGTTGTCCCTGGCTCTCTTTCTCTCTCTTTCCCTCCTGAGGGTGAGAAAAAGAAAAAAAAAGGCTCGTGTAGTTCACTTCAAAGACTCTAAGAGCCGTTTCGTTTGCAACTGACACATCACTAGAATAAGGCAATGTCGATTCATTAAATCCTGAATCGACTTTTAAACATAAACGTATTTTGCCAGAAACGCCAGATTCTCAGATTAAAGCTCACAAAACTATTTCAACAACCACCAAACAGCAAATGAGAGCAGGTACACGGATTCCACACAAAGACGTAAACACAGAGCGGACCCGACGCAACAGAATCAACTTTGTCTTTCTCGGCTTTCTCACCCGACGGCCCGTAGACGGACACGCTGTCGGAGCTCTGTGTTCACGTCTTTTTGCGCTGATTCTGAGCTTCAGCTTTTGTCTCTCTCCAACCAAAATTCACCGAGCCAGCAGCAAAAGAAGCAGCAAACTACGCTTCACATTTGATAAATGTCGTCATGAATTCCCTCTGACTTTTGCTGTTTTGCTTCCACCACGATAAAAATCACACTTCATGCACAGCTAGCTCTCTCTCTCTCTCTCTGTACTTCAAGAACAGTTTCCCGTCTCAAATCTGTTTTCTGCATTATTCATTCGCTTATTACC
The DNA here is from genome assembly GCF_057382095.1 of Aulonocara sp. 'chitande type north' Nkhata Bay. NCBI lineage: Eukaryota > Metazoa > Chordata > Actinopteri > Cichliformes > Cichlidae > Aulonocara > Aulonocara sp. 'chitande type north' Nkhata Bay. The sequence continues at coordinate 28,137,604 of NC_141346.1, read as the reverse complement.
CACCAGTCTACCGTTGATTACAGCGCTGTCAGCCGCTGTATTTTTCTTTTCTTTTCTTTTTTTTTCACTTAAATGACCTCGGACAAGAAAGCATAGTTTCTGCTGTTCAATACTGAAGAAAAATAAACTTTTTAAAATTATGCAAAATTACAGAATATTTTTAAGGTTATCTGCTATAAAAAGCCAGGCCAGAAAAATCTCCTTCATGTTTTTCTGTGTTTTATTCTCAGTTACTTTGACACAAAAGCATCTGCTGTGATGTTCACAATTCTGATGAAGTCTCACATACATCAGTACTGATAAATGATGAGAATTATAATATTTCTGACAGTCTGAGGCTAAATTGAATCGAATCAGGACTTTGAGAACCAGAATCGAATGGATTATTGAAATCAGTGATGATACCCAGCCCTAGTGAGGCCCGACAGAAGTGGATGTAGCTGTGGGTAATAAGAAAAGATGAAAATAACTATTGATAACTTTTTTGTTAAGTTAAGGCCTGATCCATCTGAAGTTCATAGCCAGCTCTGACACAGTGCCATTAATCTTTGAATGCTGAAAAAACACAGTGTATCCAGAAAACACATTATATGCTGCAATAAATGCACTGCCCAAGTGCCCCCTCTCCCCACTGCCTTTCAGCAGCATGCAACAGCAAACAGGTCGTCAGAGGAGGCTGATGTGATGATTAAGTTTAACATTGTCTACAATATTGCCAAAGCACTTTAAGTACAAGATTGTTAGTTAATAATTTACAAATGAATATTGTCTGTATGGACTGCAATTTCCCCTCCAAAAAAGTGCACATGTAAAACTGCGGTTTTAAGCGATGCAGTTGAAATATTTGAGTGCGCCTAACTTTTGTGCCGGTGCGCCTAACTTGCACCGTTGATGTGAGTTTCTACTCAGGGTTTTTTCTTCCAGTACAGAGCAGAAATGTTTTTGTTAAGATACTGGATACTTCGTGTTTTTCTCCACAATTGTAATTATAAGCTAGATATATTTCTTCTAATGAAATTAGTTTGCTAATACCAACAGGGATGAGTCAGGGAGTCAGTTGGGCTTGTGAATCATGATTCATGCGTTTGGAGTCTTTCTTATAAGTTAATTTATGAGGCTGATACTTTTACTGTTGCTACCACTCTACATGATTTAAATAACCAGATCCTGCAATGAGTGATTTAAAGTATGTCTCTCTGAATGTAAAAGGGATAAACAATGTTAAAGTAGTGTCTGATGCCTCTGTTTTACCAGATTGAGTAAGTTTTGATAATACATGAGAAACCAGTGCTGCTCAATTTGCCATCATGTGCAGTAGCCTTTCAAAAGCATTCCTATGCCTATGAGTTGACAAAGGACAAAGCAAGATTTAGTTGTCTTTAATGTTGACAACCTGATGATGATGAACTGAATATGATGAATATAAAAAATTACACTACAGAGAAATAGAAGTGAAATATTATTACACATTAGTGTGTTATTATTAAACTGCATTTGTAGTAAAAAAACAAGCTGTGTAAAGTGTAATCTTATTTCTCCGAACATTTCATTATTCATTTCGACACCAAATTGAGAGGAGTTAAAACTAAAAAGTTAAGACTGGCCCTAGAGTAAATTTTACTCTAATTTTGAGTGGGACAAAAGGTTATTTGAAACAGAGTTGAAATCAACTCTGCAAAACTGACACTCATTTTTTTACTGTGTAGAGTCACGTGACCACAGCATCACCTGTTAACAGGAAGAACTCTCACAGAGGTTTTTTGGATAGTTTATCACACCACCCTGCCACATCCCTCGGGATGAATAAAGTACGATCAATCAATCAATCAATCAATCAATCAATCAATCAATCAATCAATCAATCAATCAATCAATCAATCAATCAATGAATCAATGAATGAGTCAATCAATCAATCAATCAATCAATCAATCAATCAATCAATCAATCAGTGAATCAATCAATGAATCAATGAATGAATGAATGAGTCAATCAATCAATCAATCAATCAATCAATCAATTAATCCCTTTCTTCTCTAGCTAATGCAGTGCCAGGTGTTAATGTGACCGAGGATTAAGCTGGTAGCATTATGTGGTCCAAAGTTTTTGGACTGTTCAAATTGAAACATATGACCCATTTGTTCAGATAAAGATAAACCAAATACAACATGATTTGGCTTCTATAAAGTGTGATATTATTTTCTGTTTTGGATGATCAGTAAAGCAGAGATACTGGAACCAGCACGTTCATCATGTTTATTGTAACAGATGACAGTAAATGTTGGACTAAGTGAAGCTGGAAGATGTGATTCACCACCAGAGATGGGCAGTAACTGTAAACCGATTACTTTTTTCAAGTAACAAGTAAAGTAAGGGATTACTATTGCAATAAAGGTAATTAGATTACTGTTACTTTCCAGTAAGCACGCTGCGTTACTGCAATGCTAAACTGTAATTTTGGCAGTCCCTCATTCCGTGTGCTTCATATTCCGGTTTGCCTGTCCTGTCTCGTCAGATAGATTCTGTTCGGCTGTGTTCCCCAGGTGTGTGCCAAGCTAAAGCTTGTCTCACGACAATGATATTAGCATGTGTGACATTCGTGGTAACAGACTTGTGCAGATCAACAATGGATTATATATCGAGTGCGGGAGAGAGTATGACTGTGCCGCCTTTAAAGCATGGAAGTACTGACCTTACTTTGAGTTTGTTTCATAAAAAGTGACAAAAACATTAGTGTCCGCTATACACTGAAAACTTCTTTCTACAGCGAAAAAAACCCATAAACTTCTGAGCAAGCACCAAGTACGCTGCCACAGGAATGTGAAATTCACAGAGAAACTCCCGGATCCTTCCACTAACATGACCGCTGCAGCACACCTGCACCAGGGCAAACCTCCGCCTACCCCACTCCTGCTATACAGGTGAAAATAGATTGAAGAGCAACAGGGCTTAGTGCCGCTGAGTCTTGGTATTTATTGATTTTCTGCTGTGTTTTACTTGCATCTATTTGAAAGAGTCAGTGTAAACGCAAAAAAAATGTTTTATTTTATATGCTGGAATGTGCAGAATATAGGTTTAAATGTTAAACAAATTTCTTCAAGTCAAAGACTGTTGCATTTAATTTCATTTTTGCTTGATGCATAAAGTTAAAAGACTAAAACTAATAAAGCAAGTTTTAAAAACAAACTTTTTCATTTGATTACATTTTATATGATGGATTATGCAGGTAATTATTGCTTTATTACCTATTCAGCTTGTGTGTCATGTTTTTAAAAAGTAACTAACTAAGCAATTAATTACTTTTGAAAACAAGTAATCAGAAAGTAACAGGATTACTTTTTTGGAACCGTAAGTAATTAGTTACTGATTTTTTTTTCACAGTCACATCATATTAATATAAAAATACAGAAAAAAAATCAGGAAGGGGGCAAACACTTTTTCACTTGTGATTTACCTTGAGGTCAGATCAAATGTCTAACCCTGTAACTGCATGAGTCTGTGGACAGTAATGAAGCTTTTACACTGTCAGTCGGCTCCTCGGAATCATTTACTGTAGAATCACTGATTAAAGATCTGTAGAACTGATCAATAATGTCTTGATACATGCTCAGTCATCCAGGTAAGAAAATTTCAAAAAGTTGATTCTGTTCATCTGGATGTGATGTTTTCAGTGGGAGAAAGATTTCATCACTCATCCATGTAATTTATTCAGTCTCAGCTGACTGCAGGTTCATTAACAGCTTAACTGATGTCCACAGGCTCATGCAGTTCCAGAGTTAGAGATGTGGTTCTGACCTCCGAGTAAATCACCATAATCAATCATGAAAATACTGTTGATGTGTTTATCACACTTAAATGTTTCAGGTCTTCAAACAAATTCAAACTTTACTTTGTCTAACACGTACTGTCATCAATAATGATACTGTATGTAGCGATAAAGTTTACTTTGACTAATGAACATGATGAACCTACTGGTTCCAGTATATTTGCTTAACAATAGATAATATCACACTTTATAAAAGCCAAATCATTTTGTATTTAGTTTATCTTTATCTGAACAAATAAGTCACAGTGTTTCCATCTGAACAGCCTCAGTCCTCAGTCGCATTAATACCTAGGACTGCATTAGCTAGAGAAAAAAGGGGTGTGGCAGGGTGGGGTTATAAACTACAGATGAAACCTTTCTGAGAGAGTTCTTCCTATTAACAGGTGATGCTGTGATCAAGTGACTATGTCATCTGGCTTTTAAAGCAGCTCTCAGTCAGCCTGAGGCAGTTTGTTAAGAGCACTCAGGAACATGGCTTCATCTTTTCTCTGCTTCACCCTCCTCTTCATCAGCATCCGCACTGCAGGTATGATCAATGCACTGATCAACACACTATTACCAATCAATACATCCATCTTTGGTCTGTATATTGTTGATCAATACATGGTTCATTGATCAATAGACTCATCAATATAACATACAGTTTATACTTTATCATCTATTATACAGGTATTATACAGGTATGATCAGTTCTCCACAGTCTGCACTTCACTGATGTTCTGTTTTGTTCTTCAGATGGATTTTTAGAGTATAGGGTGGAACGCTGTGAATTTAACTCCACTGCGCTGAAGCACATCGAGTACATCTACTCTCGCTATTACAAGAAGATAGAGTACATCAGGTTCAGCAGCAGTGTGGGGAAGTATGTTGGATTCACTGAGCATGGAGTGGAGCTGGCAATGCTCTGGAACAATAATACTGCACGGCTGAATTCAATGAGACAAATGGTAGTGCAATATTGTTACCATAACATTGATGTTCATGATCGGGCTGTTCTAGCTAAGTCAGGTGAGTGTGTAGTTGCGCAACATCATCAGGGCATCATGTTCAGCCACACAGCGACCAACACTCTGAATCACTCAGTTTAATCCTTAAACTCCTGAAGGTTTAAATTTGTTTAGAAATTTGGAGTCTACTGGAGTTCTGTTTCTTTAAAATTCAAGAAACAAAGTTTTTTAACAATGAAAAGTTTTTTATTAAATTATTTCAGGATTAATTAAAACTTTAATTAGAAGTTAAAAAGTAGAAGATGATTTAACAAATATTTGTGTAAATACAGCTTGCATTGAATGCTGGTGGCAAAACTTGAGCTTCTTCAAATCCGATTTTTTTGTCTGCTTGTTCACACTACAAATAAAATGCGACAGCAAACGCTCTCGTGTGAACCCTTAAAGAGGCCCGCATGTGCAAAAGAAGACGTCACACACAACGCGCTCTGTTTAGACCCAGAGCAACAGTATTGTTTGAATGATGGCCCTTAATATAAAGACTTCGGACTTTACGTTTCCCAATTTTTGCTTTAAGTTATTTTGTTATTTACATAATAATGTAAATAACCTAATAATTATCCTTATTGCTGTTTTAGAGAGGAGTGGTGCTTCAAAGGATAGTTGCAGATTTCTGTCAGAATCTGCAGATTATACAGTATAAATAAAATGTTCATGTTTCTCCAACGCTGTCTTCCCAACAGTTTCACTGGATGGCCAGGAAGCATTTGCTTCCTGATACTGTTAGTGTTAATTAATAATTGCAATTTGAAAAAAAGTGTCATTTTTTTTACCAGGATGTCCTTCAATACACTTATTAAACAAATATGTAGGACTGCTTTTTTCCATTTGTGCAACATCTATAAAATTAGAAATATCCTGTCTCAGAGTGACGCTGAAAAACTAGTTCATTCGAGAGAGTGATATTATGCCCCTTATGTCAAACAGAGTGATTTATGACCCCAATAAATTATTCATGAGCTTAGGGTGTAATAAAGGAAGTAGTAAAAATACGATATTAATAAAATTATGATATTAGAAATTATGAATTAGAAAGAGAAAGCATATTTCTCCTGTATTGGCTTCCCTTCAGTGGCTTCCTGTTAAATCCAGAATTTAATTTAAAATCCTGCTCCTCAATAATAACCTCATCTTATCTTAATGACTTTACAGTGCCATATCATGCCATTAGGCACTTCGCTCTCGCACTGCAGGCTTACTTGTCATTCCTAGAGTATTTAAAAGTAGAATGTGAGGGAGAGCCTTCAGTTTTCTCACCAAAACTCTTGCTCATAGGGGTCATATGATTGTTGCATTTTTTTTCTTATTTCCTTATATTAATGTAGGGATTTTACAATAAATTACATAAAATACAATTTTTACAATAGGCAACTGTTGTGATTTGAAGCAATATAAATAAAATTGATTTGAAATTTGCAATTCTAATTTATTTAATTACAAATAACCAAAATTATGCCATTATTCTGACAGCTAACACATTTTCTATAGGTAGATTACAGATGATTCTATCCCATTACACATAATATTGCCACAATGGTAATATAATGTCTGTGTGGTTTTTAGTTCGGCCCAGTGTCAGAATTAAGTCCAAGACCCCACTTTCTGGTCACCATCCTGCCATGTTGGTCTGCAGCGTCTACGACTTCTTTCCCAGTGAGATCAAAGTGAGCTGGCTCAGAGACGGACAGGAAGTCACCTCTGATGTCACTTCCACTAAGGAGATGGCAAATGGTGATTGGTACTACCAGACTCACTCCTACCTGGAGTACACACCCAGGTCAGTCCACATCAGATCCTGGTTCATTTCCGGATCCATTCTGTGAGTGGTTTGTGAATCAGTGGTCTTTGTGTTGAAGGTCTGGCGAGAACATCTCCTGTGTGGTGGAGCACGCTAGCCTGAAGGAACCTCTGATCACTGACTGGGGTAAATACCTGTCTGTCTGTCCACAGAAATATGTATTTGACTGCTAACCTGTCTGTTTGACTGTTGGCCTCTATCTGTCACCTGTCCGACTCAGAGCCGTCCTCAGACAAATCAACTCCTGAATCAACCACGCTGATTGCCATCGGAGCCTCTATACTGACCCTGGGTCTGATCTTACTTTTGGCTGGATGTTTTCTCTACAGGTGGAAAGCCCCAGGTTAGACCAGGACTCACACTCACAGACCATTTGGCAAGCGTTTATGTCAGCCTTTTTGTTAGCCTGTTTATGTTCTATATTCACTTTCAGCTAGTGAATTTAATTTCTCACAAGTTTAGACAAGTTTTAAGTCCATATTTAGGCCCCAGTCTAATTTCACTGATGCGTTCAAATGTGGTGGATCCCAGCTATCCCTGAATAAGAGGTCTGGATTGGCTCTCCATCTAAAGGGCCTGAGTCTGAGCTTTTATTACAATTTTTTATTCTAATATTGCATTGGAAGCTAAATTACCAATTAACACAATCACATGTGTATTTTTGAACTCTATATTTTATCTGCTGTCCTCTGATTAGATATTAGTCCCTTATTTAGACAACCTCAGCTGCTTCAGGCCTCAGGCATCTCCCTCTCAGACTTATAGGATTTCACACCAGTTCAGACCTGTTTTTCAGAGCAGACAGAGTCCATGCATTTAAACTAGGGACTTCACTGAATCATTGTTGTTGATGTTTGATTGAGATCAGTTGTCCTCATGTGGATAAAGAGTTTCTTATTGACTCTGTCCTTATCTCTTTATCTAGATCATACTCTGTTTTTCAATTAATGAGGCAGGATCCTGATCCTAGTCCTGGCTCTTTCTGATGGAGTAAGAAGCAGCTGATTTGTGTGTTCAGCAGACTCATGATCTCTGGAATGGGCGACTCTGAACCTGATCATGACCAAACTCATGTATAGATGTTTAATTAATGTCTTTGAACCACAATAAACATAACATTTCACCTGTGTGCTTACTTACATGCATCAACACATTGATGTCACTGTACACTGTTTAAAACCCTTTAGTGTTCTGGTCAACCAATTGGTAGAGCACATTTTCAGGCCCTATATCTAACTGAGGCTTTCACTGAAATTGACCTACCTTATTGAGTCTTTTCTACCAATTGGTTTACATCTGTAATGCCAAAAAAATCCATCAGAAGGCACTGCAAATGGAAACTGTTGGCTCTGCTTATCCCTCTCCCAATAAAACTAAGGTAGGAAGATAACATTTTTTGATATATGATAGTGTTGGAGGACTTACTAAACAGATGTATGTCACTTGACAGCATTAAAAAAGTGAAATTAAATGTTTAATATTTTTTTAAAAAGTGGTCAAACAAAAGGTTGATTTGTCCCTTTGTGGTGCTAATGCTAACATAACCTAAATGTTATTAAAATTGACTATTTGCCATAAAATCAGACCACTAGACCCATTTTGTTTATCCATTGCTATTGATAAATCACATTAAGTGTTAGCACAGCAAGAATAGGCTGAAATAATTTCCTCAGTAAGTCATTTTTGTAACTTTCTGATGATTCTGATGATATCACCCACCTTCAACCACAGTGTGTTTGAGGTCATGGTTTCATATGAAGCAACAAGGGCTGGCACTCTCCACCAATATATTGCCACCAAACCAGATGAGTGTGGCTTTAAATTGTTCTGCCAAGCAAGTTCATCTGGTATCATCCACAACTTGCTGCTGTATCAAGGGGGGTCTACATTCTTCAATGCTCCCCTGAGTGAAAAGGAACAGAAGCTACCTGTAAGGGGCCAAAGTTGTAAAAAAAAACCACTATGCAACCCCATAAAAGAACCGCAGTTCTTCACAAGTTTCAGCTTGGTCCAGAACTTGCACACCTCCTTGGGTGTCAGGTGCATTGGTACTGTATGACCAAACTGCACCTGTGGAGCTCCCCTGATGGCAGACAAAGACCTGATGAAGAAGGGCCATGAAGCCTGTTATTACAGGCTGATCAAGGTCTGATTGCAATGCAATGGTTTGACAAGAAATGTGTCAACCTCCTAAACATCATCAGATCACCATTCCATGCCCATCACTCATCCCTGTATATAATTAGCATATGGGAGGAATTAAACTTTCTGATATGCTATTGCACCTGTACAAGACAAGTTACAAGTTAAAAGTTAAGGAGATGGCATATTACACTGTTTGGATACATCCTTGACTTGAATACCTGGTCCACAAGAGGGACTGTGCCCTACCGGACCAGAAACCGATGGCTCTCAAAAGGTTTCCACCTGGCTGTGTCTGAACCAAGTTAACAAGCCAGCATCTAGAGTTGGACAACCATGATCCAGCTCTCCAAGACCACAGAATAAATGCTACACCCTAAGACCCCAACGACCAAAACCACAAGCAGATGTGCTTGATTTGCACTATTCTATTTTAAACACAAAACTCATTTTTGCACAGTAGCATTCAATCAGAAGTGGCCTGAATGAGAGTATTTTGTGCTGTAGCACATCTTTCACATTTGCAGATGAAAAAACTATGTATTTTGTTGTTTGATATAATACTTTCATTTGATGGCATGGAAACAGCATTGTTCACTGGCATGCTACTAGAAATAAACTTTATCCAATGGCCTGGATAGTTTTGTTATTAATTTAATTATAATTCGGCACTTTATTTGATTTTTTCTCAACTGTATTATCTAATGTACTTGTATTTGCATGACATTTCATACTTTTACCATAGATGGACATCTCAACTGTTTGGTAGAAATCAATATTTTAAAAACTAAAGGGTCTATTGAAAAAAGAAATATTGATTGTATATTATTAAATATATTATTAAATATATTATTAAATATTGATTAGTCACCCAAATCAATAAGAAATGGAAACAAAACCATTTCCATTGCTTTTTTCTTGGTGAGGACCTCAAAGGGTTAAACACTGACCATGAAACCACTGTTATGCAGCACCGAAAAGTGTTTTTCTAGATCACTTTTTGTTAATTTCTTAATGAACAAATAACTGTGCCAGAAATGTTTTTTGTTTGTTTGTTTGTTTGTTTTTTTGTTTGTTTTACTGAGAAATCAAAGTGGTTGAGTAAGGTAAACCTGCCCAGGATAGAAGTGATGTTATTCTATTATTAAAAAAAATATCTATATTTTTAACATTCATGATTCTCATTTATTTTGGTTAGTTACATCACTGCTGACCCTCAAACCTAACATGAAAGAGCTTACCCAATGGTAGACCACTGCTGATAAATAAAACAGCCATTTGATCTCATAGTTACACCCAACAATATTATCTATAACTGCAGTTCCCAGTCAACATCGTAAATTTTAACATTCTCATTCTGGTTTGGTCAATAAAAACAAAATGCAATGATTTGTATTCAGGCAACAAAAGCTTGGAAAAGTCACTGTTACTAAAGTGAATCAGCTGGAGGAGCATTTAGAGGTTAATTGGCAGTAAGTCAGTAACATGACTGACTTACTGAGTATAAAATGAGTATAAAAAGAGCACTTTGAAAAGATAGAGTTTCTCAGAATTAAAGACAGGCAGAAGTTCACCAATCCATCCAAATGTGCATCTACAAACTGTGGTACTATGCATACTCTCTCTCTCTTCATATGTGTGTGTGTACAACAGTTTTATGTTAATGTACAATCCTTGTTTTGTGTGTGTGTGTGTGTGTGTGGGGGGGGGGGGGGGGGGGGGGCGCCAGAGGGAGTGTTCGCCCAGGGCGCCAAACAGGCTAGGACCGCCACTGCACACACACACCTATATAAAGAGAGAGAGAGTATGCATAGTATGCAAACAGCTACCAAACAGCCATCATAATTCGTCATACAATGAGAACAGGACAAATCAGCAACTGACAATGACTAATTAATATTAAAATCTGTAACATAATGGAGTTTAGTCTGTTACTGTTTTTACCATTTCTTTTTGGAGCAACTGAAATCCACATAATTTCCTTAGGGATTAATAAAGTATTCTGATTCTGATTGTTTCAGGATGACCTGCCATTATCCAATGACACATCTGCTTACCTGTATCTTTTGCTCGTTTCTCTTCCTCTTCTTTACTATTTTTTCTAAACTGAGCACCTGATGGCTTTGAACTTTTCTTGTCCATCTTCCATTGGTTTTAATTTTGCACTCCAGTATGAACACCCATCCCCCAACCCGAGGATTGCCACAACATAACCTAATAGACCTACACCCCAGTTCACAGATTCACTTTGTCTAAGGTGTATTTCTGGGATTTCACACAACCCAGTATTCAGATCGTGAATACATAATGGGCTTGGATTTACAACATTATGAATGAAATGTGCTCTATTTGGGAGCAGCCGGCCCCTCCCCTTTCGACGGGTTAGGGTTAGTTAGTTAGTTAGTTTTTCTCAAAGTAAAACTTGAGTCTATCCATTGTAAAATCAGACTTAGCAATGACATCGCACAGACGTCCGAGCTCCATATACCGGTTGTTAAGCTTAACATAGGAATGCTTTATAAACATTCAGAGATGAACTTACATACTTGCTTTACTTCTTTGGGATAGCTTGCTCAAAGATGAAATGCTGGTTTGGCAGCACGTAACGAGTCTCCAGATGCTTTCAGTGTGAAGTAACTCCAGACAGCCGACAGATCTCGCACGCAACAGCTGCTCTATCATGTGATACATACTGCTCCGACATGCTAAGGTACCACTCACTACCTGGGTTACGCCATGTCACAAGTTTTGTGAGGTGCTTTTGAGATATTTAAGGATCGGGTTACATTTTTTGTTTCTCCCTGATATCCAATCCTGGAATTTAGGTCAGGATCAGACCGATACCAATACTGTATATACTGTAAGAAACTGCAGAGCACACAGGAAACGTTTATGACACAATAATAAGAGTTATACATGATTACAAGTGTGTGAGTCAGTGTTGTGTTTCACTTCTTCAGACTCATACATTGCCACGTTTTGTTTTTAAAATGTACATTTATAAATCAATAAAATATGTTTAACTGTACTATTAATAATTAACAGTTTTATATAAATAGAAAAATAGCATTTGTTTGTAACACAATTTCAACTTATCAATAAAAATATTAAAGCTTCAAGTACAAGGTTTAACCCTTTAGAACCGGTCGGAGCGGGCACGCTCTGTTTTGCGTAACTATTTTTAAATCCCGGTAGCTCTGCAACCACGTAAGCTAGCGCAATAATTTTTTTTGCATATGAAACCGGAGGAGTTGTACTTACATCTTATACCATCAGCTTGTCCTAGGTTACAGTTTCCTTCCACATATAGCTTTGCAAAAACTGCATAAAAAGCGCTTGCTTTTAACAGCATACTAAGTTTTCATGCCTTTCCGACCCATTCTGACTTGAGAAGACAATGGCTGGTAAACATACGGCGGGATCATTTCACGATTACCTCTCACACCAGAGTCTGCTGCAGACACTTTGCCAGTGATCAACTCATAGAGCCAACAACCCTCGACGGTCGAAGGCGGCTTATTAAAGGTGCTGTACCAACACTTTTTGAGTGGAATGGCTATAAAGTTGAACCACCGCGGCGTAGTGTTTGGGAGAGAACGGAGCGACGCCCTGAAGGAGTTCCTCCTGACGATCAAGAAGAGCACAGTCTTACAAGAGATCATGACTACTGCTCAGTCCCTGAGCCATCTGCATTGGACATATCTGCATCAGCTGCAGAAGACCTGTCCAAAGACGTGGAGACTCTAAAGAAGGAAATACAGGAGTTATGTGTCCAGCGAGAATTTGGGTTACAGCGTTTTGCTGGCTCCGACAGTGACATCCGATTCTATACCAGGTACACCTCAGTTCTATTCAAGCTAACTGTTTAAAATATACCAAGGTCACCATCAGTTAAATATTCGAAAGTTTTTCCACTCTTAATGAAAACAAAATAGACATTTACTTTTTCTCTGCTGATTGTATGTTTCATGTAGATGCTTTAGTATTTAAACGATATCCTAATGCTACAGGTAAAATACAACACCAAATAGACTCTTAATCAGACTATTTTATACAGCATACCATTAGCATATTTGTCACAGTTCACATTATTTTTATGTCAGTGTGTAATGTTAATTAATGATTGACACATGTATGTCTCTCTCGTGAATAGATTTCCAAACTATGATCATTTGATGGCATTTTGGTTTTCGTAGTTAAACTAGTCGTAGTTGTGTATATATGATGCAGCACATAACTTAAATCCTTTATCTAATTTGCTGGCGGGGGTAGTCGTCACTCTGCAAATCCGATGAACATCAGTGATGTTTAATTTTGGGAGCTCTTGTAGGCAGCGAGTGTAGAACGTCGCCATGGTTTAACCGCACCGGAAGCACTGGGGCAGGACTACATAGAACGCGGAAGTGATTGTGCAAGTAGTCCATAGACGTCAGCACGAACTTTTGCATGTCTGCCATTACCTGCCCGAAACCAGAAGTGACGTCATTTTTGCGGAAATGTAGTCTTTTTTTTACCATCAGGGCCTCAGGGCCTATACTGGTCTTTTTAAAAGTTATGTTTGACTTTATGACTTTCTGTGTCGTTGCATATGCTGCTTTTTTGCAAATTTGTAGTATAATATTTATTTTCGTTTTTCCTGCAGTGTATAAAAATTGGTGTATTTCAAAAATAAAACTATGAAGACACTCAAAATAAATTTCCTGTGGTAGGAAACTACTTTGTGCAATTTTTTTGTATTTACAGTTTTGAGGGATAAGCCTCTTAAATTTCTCTAACTAGAAATATATGTTAAAAAAGCAAAAACGATTTTCAATTTTTTTGTAGTTTATTGCACTTTTTTACATTTTATGTAATTACTATGTATTTAATACATACATATTATTAAAATTTAGGCTGTAATGGTTGTATTGATGTATAGCAACTTGAAATGCTCCCAAAAATGGCTCTACAGCATGTAAAAATATAATATAAGCTCTGGCGGACTTGGTTCTATGGTAGGGCTTAAAGGGTTAAGGCTCTAAATGAACACGCGTCTGAACTCACAGATACAGTCTGGCAGTTTTTATGAGATCAGACAATAAAGCAACAGATCACTGTGGAACACAAACACCACTTATTCTGTAAGAAAAAAAACCCATATCTTTCTGACTTCCATTATTAGATGAGTAGAAATCCTGTTTTCTATTCAGACAGTAAATGAATGAAAAGCAGCACAGAAGCAGCAGAGCTGCTGTCAGTCCACAGTAGAGGCTGATCTTTCCTCCACTTGATGTCTCAGGTTTTCTCTCAGGTTCAGAACAATCCCTCACTGCTGTCTGTCTGCCGTGCATGCTGGTGCCGAAATCCAGGAGGGGAGGCATGGCAGACCCAGGATTGGGCCAGCAGAGGGAGGAGGTGGTGAGAATGGTGGCCGAGCTGGCGGCCATGCAGTGAGAGCAGGTGGCGGTGGCACGCCGTCAGCAGGAAGAACTGCGGAATCAGACCGAGCACCAACTAAGAAGAATGTCGGAGATGTCTATTGTCGCGTTGTAACGTGCGGTGGAGATGAAGCCAGCCGTGGAGGTGTGCAGGTGGATAGCGAATGAGCAACAGCTTCTGACTTTCCAAAAGTACTCATTTATTTACAATATCAAGCTGAGGCTGAGGCTGGACCAGGCGAAGCTGAAGCTGAGGCTGAGGCTGGACAATATCAAAAATAAAAGTGCTACCTCTACCACACATTACACGAGAGCACACTAGTCCGCGTACACACGGGAGCATCCATTACAGGAGGAGTGCGAAGAAGAACAAAAAGGGGGTGACACACCAGTCATGAGACAGGAGGCGCTGCCATGTGGTCGTACACTGCATTACAACAGCAACTGTTACATAGTCCCCCCTGGTGATAAAAAGGCTGTCCTCAGCCGTACACAGCTGAAAAAGCACACACCACACCTAACAGTACCCTATACATAGAGGTTACAGCTAAGATTGGTGCACACACACAGGGCAAAAGACCATTTAAAAATGAAATTGGTGAAAATAAGACAAATATATACAGTGGAAAATCAGTTTTCCTAGTTTTTTCACTTTTTTTTTTTAAGTAAATGCCAAGAATGAACCTTAACGCACTACAGAGCCACAAAACTGGATTAAGTGGAGCAAACAGAAACATCTACATATCACGACTCAAAATAGCAATGCAACAAGACAGCATCAAACAGGTTTAGCCAAAACATTTCACTTCAGATCAAGCCTGGTTGTGTGAAAATCATTAGTCCATCTTTTGTTGCTCCAGCCAGACGTAACTCTTGGGCAACGTCTGGGCCTGAGATTGTAATGTCCACCAGCAGCTTGGTGCTGGACAGATCTGGGTGAAAGACTGTCTGAAACAGCGCCCACACCAGAAGAAGAGTCAATGTCCGGTAAATCAAAGGGGAATGGCTCAGAGTCAATGTCAGTGTCTGCAGGGGGGCCAGGGTGGGCCTGAGAGTCAGAGTTCAGATCCTCTGCGGTCTCTCTCCCAGCAGGCGATGAAACAGAATGTTCTTTGGAAGTGAGAGAGTCCCAGGTATGGACTGCATGTTCACAACATGATAAACACCTGCATCCACCCAAGTGAGCCTGTAATTAACATCACTGAGTCTTTGAGATACACGCAATGGTCCCTCAAACAGTGGTGCAAGTTTAGCAGTAAAGTTAGACTGAGCGTCTGACCTGGGGTGCGTCTTAACTTTCACAAGGTCACCAACACGAAACGTGGCATGTCGATGTCTCAAGTCATAGTAATGTTTTTGTCTGTCATGGCTATAGTCCAAAGCTGCTCTGGCGTGGTCGTGAGCTTCCTGCAGGGAGGCTCTCAGAGTCTCAGGGTAAGGCACACCCGGTTCATCAACACCTGCTGTAGAAGGCTGAGTGATAAGGTCAAGCGGGGTGTCTAACTCACGACCATAAAGCATCATGGCAGGAGTCATACCTGTACTGTCATGGGGGGAGGTACGCAGAGCAAAGCAAATCTGAGGGAGAAACTTGTCCCATGATGTGTGCTTATCACCTACATAAGCTTGGATTGCAGTTTTCAGAGTCCGGTTGACGCGTTCAGTAGCATTTGTCTGAGGGTGATATGCCGTAGTGAGTCTGTGCACCGAGCCTAAGGCAGAAACAACATGTTCAAAAAGCTCACTCACAAAAGGAGACCCTCTGTCAGAAATCAGGTAAGTGGGTGTACCATGTCTAGCAAAAATGTCAGTGACGAATTTATCAGCTGCTACCTGAGAGGTAGCTTCTTTGACAGCACTGGCTTCAACCCACTTAGTCAAATAGTCAACAAACACGATCAAATATGCATTACCAGTGGGGGTGCAGGGAAGTGGCCCAACAAAATCCACACCCACATACTCCCAGGGTTTCTGAGGGACAATGGGAACCATAAGACCAGCTGCTTTTTTCTGACTTGGCTTGGTGAGTTGGCACACTGAGCATGACGTGGACTTGGGTTCTCTGTGATACAAAAGAGAGTCATACACAACATACTGTAACAAGGTGGCATTGTCCCAGCTGTTCAGAGAGTCTGCTTCAATGTCTCTGAGGAGTGGACCTGTGACATGATCGTCTAACTGCAGCTGTCTCAATTGTGAACGATCAGCCAGAATGACGGGGGGTAGAGTACGAATGTCCAGGCTGCCCATGACAGCATGATCTGGTAAAAGATCAGTCAGCCTGTCACAGGTCAGAGGCAAAGGGTTTGTCATGGTCCTGGGCCATGTTGGCCCAGTGTTCTTAGTTTCCTTGTATGTTTGTATTTTGTTCCTTGCTTAGGCCATGTTTTCTGAGTTGCCCTGTTGTGTTGTTCCCTAAGTGTTTTCCCTTCATGGCTTTTACCCCCTGTGTGCCCCTCTATGTATCTGTGAGCCCTCGTCTCTCCTTATGTTTTATTCCATGTTTCCCCTGCCCATTATGTCTAAGTTCTCCCCGTGCTCTCTCTTCCCCCTGTGTGCCCTCTATGTATTTATGAGCCCTCGTCTCCCTTTGTGGTTGTTTCATGTTTCCCCAGCCCGTTATGTCTGTGTTTTCCCCGTGCTCTCTCTCCTCCTGTCTGAACCTCTGTGCACTTCCTGTTTACTTTGTGACTCTCACGCCCGTACATGTCATGTTCAGTTCACCCCGCCCTGTCTCGTTATGATTATCAGTGTCACCTGTGTTCCCCGTGTGTTCCCACTTTCCTCGTTAACCCTCTGTGTATTTCTGTCTGCGTCTCCCTCTGTTCAGCGTGACGTCGTCCCTCATGCTGTGTGTGGATCTCCCTGTGTCTCGCTGTAGTTCTTAGTTTGTGGCTTCCCAGTTTAGTTTAGTTTGTATGTTTGTTTTACCAGCAAATAAAGCTGTGTTTTGAGTTCATTCCCTCGAGTCTGTGAGTCCTGCATTTTGGGTCCAACTCCCGCCTGCCACACAGCGATTCATGACAGGGTTGTGTGACAGTGCATCGGGAACTTTGTTTCGTGCACCAGGTTTGTGCACTATTGTGAAATCAAAGTACTGCAAACGAAGTGACCAGCGGGCGAGTCGGCCCGTTGGGTTTGACGAGATATGAGCCACCTGAGACTGTTGTGGTCAGTGAAGATGGTAACATGAACACCTTCAACATATGGGCGGAAGTGTTCCAGAGCCCATATCACAGCAAGGCACTCCTTCTCTGAAGTGCAGTAGGGGAGTTCAGCTTTGTGAAGGGAGCAACTAGCAAAAGTCATAACATACTCACGACCCTTGTCATCCTTTTGCATCAACACTGCCCAAGACCAATGTCACATGCATCGGCGTGAATGGAAAAGGAACGGTTGAAGTCTGGAAATGACAGGATCAGGGCTGATGTGACATGGTCCTCACAGAGTTCGTGAGTCTCTGAAAAGTTGCAGGTGCGTTGCAGAGTGAGAGATGAAGGCAGTTTTAGGCTTCGAGTCCTCTGCTACAGCAACCTGCCAATAGCCTCGCGCTAAGTCCAATGTGGGGACAAACTTTCCCCGTGCCAGAAAGTCCAAAGACTCATCTACACGAGGCAGGGGATAAGAGTCTTTTCGGGTAACTTGGTTGAGCCCTCGAAAGTCCACACAAAACCTTGGTTCTGCGGCCGCTCTATTTACAATGACTACAGGAGCTGCCCATGTAGACTGTTCTAGTGGGAATGTGAATAGAAACAGAAGCTCTTGCCATAAAATCCATTCCCAGAATGAAAGGAGAGGACAAATCCGGTATTATTGCAAAATGCCGGTAAAAGCTCTTGTTCATGAATCCAATATTGAGCCAAATAACACCCTCAGGGATACAGGGAGCATTATTGGTGAGGTTAACTGCAGGACCATTCCACTCACTTGTGTTTCTAGGGTAAGAGTCATTTACTTGAATGAGATCTGTTCGTACAGCCGAGAGGGAAGCACCCGTGTCGAGGGTAGCATCCACAGATGAAGCATTGAAGTTCACTTTTGTTCTTAGTGGGGTATTCCAGTGGACTTGTGAAAAATTGTCTTCCAAGTGTCCAAGACTGTGTCCACCCTGTGGTGAATCAGGCGTGTGAGGCTCCAATAGTAACTGGGGGAAGGTTGGCCTCTGTGAAATGTCCTCCCCCGCCCTGTAGTTTCCCGACTGCCTGTATTGTGGCTGGGATGTGGTGCTGCTTAATTCCACCTTTTCATGGCCAGGGTCAGAGGGGCCAGGTGCCGGCAATGGCTGGACTGGGTCATGCCTAGTGGTGTTTGAGGCTCGTTGTGGCAAATGAGGTTGGGTGTTACAGTTTGGGCAGGTGCGTGTAGTGACTGAGAGCATTTGAAGCAGTACGGTTCAGGCTTATAGTTGTCTTTGCCACATAAAGCAGGCTGTGGTCTTTGTGGTCTAAGCACTGAGTGAAGCTCATGAGCACGTAGCAGCAGGTCCATTACAGAAGTGACATTAGCGCCATACAGGGCAACTCTGTATTTTTCAAGAGCATGTTTACTAATTAGGTCGATTCTGTCTTTTTCAGGTGGAGGACTCTTCAGTTTGTCAAACTCACTCAACATGTGGGCAACAAAGGTTGGGAGCGGTTCGTCCTGAGCCTGAACACGATCCAAAATTCCTCTCAGGATGCGTTCTTGGCTGTCGGAGGGCAGAAAAACGGTCTTAAACAGTTGACAGAATTGAGCCCATGATGTGATGTGGGAGCTCAATGCCTTGAACCATTTCCCGGGCTCTTTTGCAAGAAAGTGTGGCAGTTCGTTTAGCAATTGCCCATCGGTTAGGTTCAATGAGGCTTTGTATGTGTAACGGAGCAGAAAGGCTGATTTTATTTCCAAGGTGGTTTGTGTTTTTTTAAAAGGAAGGAAACCTTCCTTAAAGCGGGCAGAGCAGTGGAGCCGCCAAGGGAAAGCACACGATAAAAAAAACTGTAGAATTAAAAATATAATTTATTATATTTAAATAGTTAAAAATGTAAAATGAATTAAAACAACCTTGGCCAAGGGATAACACAATAAAAATCAATAAAACACAACATTAAAAGTCCAGTGGGATCCACCACGGCATAAAAGTCCCAGGGAGTGAAGAAATCCAGCGAAGTAAAAGGGAAACCCAGCAGAGTCCTCTCCTTCCTTTCCGCATTCGCGTCTTGATATGCTAGAGAAAGGGAGGAGCGGCAGTCACTATTCTTCCGGCAGTTTTTATTCAATAAAAGGGGATAAGTCGAAGACTTACCCCGGGTGGGCAGAGCTCTCAACTCCGCCCGCCGCTTCTTTAAAACTGCAAAGCCACACAGCCGTCCCGTGCCTTCCGCTGGTGCTGTCTCCGCTCTCCCCGCTGGTACTGTCACTCTCTGCACTGGTGCCCTGTGCGCTGGTCCTCTGCGCGCTGGTGTTCTGTCCTCCCCTAACGCCCAGCTCCACCAGCCCCTTCGGCTTGCAGGCGCTGCCGCCTGACACCACTTACTCCTGGCCGTCTCTCTAGCCTCTCGGTCGAACTGCTTCCTGTGGTCTGTCAGGCCCTCTTATTGGCCTCTCTGGGATCTCTCGCAGGTGTGATCAGTTTATTATCAGGTAGGGGCGGAGTCTTTCCAGGACAAGTCACCAAATAAATACCATTAAAACATGCAGTAAAACTCAAAAATAAGCCAGTGTACAATATTAAAATATTAAAAAGGTAAAACACAGCAAAACATGCATAGTAGAAAAACTTAGATAACTTGTCCCTTTCCACCCTGTGACATCTGTGCAAACTGCATTTAACCAGTCCTCAGGTTGCACTTTGCCGTCCCCAGCATACACAGGAGGCTCCAGTTTGGCGTGATGTAAAGCTGCCGCAATCACTCTGGAAGTGCTGCTGAGCTCGAGTGAGTGAGATGGGAGGAAAGGATTTGTAGGTTGAAATAGGTTGCTGGGCAGGAATGGATTGGTACTGTTGGTGGGTTCAGTTTTGTCCCTAGCAGGAACATGAGGTGTCGATGTGGCCATTGGGAAAACAGGAGACTGTGGGACTGCAGGAGGGGGAGAGGTCCCCGTTGTGAGTTGGTCCCACTGCTTTATTAAACTCTGCTGTATGTTCAGTGAGTCATGTAAACAATCACTAAGCTTATTCACCTCAGTTCTTAACTCCACCACTTGTTGGCTAAGGCTAGGAGTCACATTTTCAACTATCTGGCACATAGGTAGCGAGTTAAGTTCCATGTCTGAGTCAGAGTCGTCTGGGTAGTGTGCCATTGCGATTTCAAAAAAAAATTAAGCCGCTTCAGGGCACAGCGCAGTTATTGATATAGCAGTAAAAGAGTCAGTTAGGTCAGACTAGAAAGACAAAACTGCAAAAATGCCATTCAAGATTAAATTTAGAAAAACCACAAATAAAATTTCGCCCAACAACTGAAATTAGACTGGAGTGATCACAACCATGTTATTACAATAGCATGTCTGCAACACTAGAGCTCAATCCAAGATTAGTTCTAAATCGTTTCGTTATACTGAGCCGAAGACCAGCACCAACAGTTGTAGTCGGCCAAGTTATCACTCACATGTGCTACAGTCAGTCTAGTCTCAGCAGAGGGAAAGGGGAATGAAAAGCCAGCAGAAATGTTCATGTCCAGGCTCTCCACAGAAGAATTAATCCTTAGAAGAAGAAACCAACAACACGTAAAAACAACAGATCCACAGAGTCCATTCGCGTCGCAGAGTCAGCTTCTCTCTTTTTCTTTCTCCCAAGTGGAGCAGCGGCACACACCGCGGTATCCAGAAATAGTCGGCTGAGGAGCGGCCGGGCCAGCGGGCGCGGAAACCCCTGGCTGAGGAGCGGGAGAGCTCGCAGCTGGCTCTGGATGCTGTGGCTGCAGGTCAGGGAACTGAACAGGATGGTGAATGAGTAACTGGACTACAGAAGACTGGACTACAGACGGCGGGAGAATGGGCGACTGAGCTACAGGTGGCCGGACGGGAGGCGACTGGACTGACTGGACGGGAGCAGACTGGACAGGGGCAGACTGGACTGACTGGACTGACTGGACAGGGGCAGACTGGACTGACTGGACAGGGGACTGGAGGACAGAAGACTGAACTGGAGGGGACTGGAGGACAGGAGACTGAACTAGAGTAGACTGGAGGACAGGAGGAGACTGGACTACAGGGGACTGGAGTGAAGGCTGAACAGCAGGGGAGTGAACTGACTGGACTGAGGAGACTAATGGATAAACAGAGGTCGGTGAGGCTAATGGCTGAGCTGAGGTTGGTACGGCTAATGGCTGAGCTAAAGACTGAGCTAGTGAGGGGGATAAAGCTGCAGCTTGGGCTAGTAAGGCTGGTGCCTGAGCAGGGGACAGGTCAGCTAGCCTAACTAGAGATAGTGCTAGGGCATGGAAAGCTGAGTGAGGAGATGGATGGGCTGGCGAATTAGCAGGTGGACAGGTTAGCTCTTCCGTGCCTCCGGAGCGTGAGGGCGCTGGCTGGAGAGCCTCAGCCGAGCCTCTAGGGGGGTCAGGTCAGATCCTGGCCGCCCTCAGCCTGGGCGCTGGGACAGGTGCGGGAGGTGGCTGGACACCAGTCACCCCCACCCGAGAAACAGGAACGGGTGTGGAGGTAGACTGGGTCGCAGCTGCCCTCCTCCTGGGAGCTGGCACTGGTGTGGGTATAGGCTGACTGACGGGAGTGGAGATAATGACTGGGTGAGTGATACTGACAGGTTTGGGTGCATGAGTATTTTCAACAGTGGCCGGAACTGATGAAACCGGAACAGGCTGACAGGTGGACGAAGGAGCAGGCTCGGATAAAACGGTCCTAGAGTAAGCAGGCCTAGGGTTTGCATACACACGGACTGTAACAGATTTATCGGAGATTGCTCTGGCCTTTCTGCCATCACCATTTACAGTCTTTAGTTGAACTGTCTCCGGAGGTGTTGAAGTGCGGGGGTTGTCCTTAATGAATCCCAGCTCAGAGGGAGCAGAGCAGAAAAAGTCTTCCCAGTCCACATCGTCCTCTAGGAAGGAAACTCCCCATGAATCAGAAGTGAGTGTACTGTGCGTTTTAAGGGAGTAATCAGACGAAGGGTGTGGAAAACAGTCACTGGCACTCACCACCAGGAGTTGCTGAAAATGGTCCATATTATGGCGGCGTGTGCACCGCTTTCTCTGGGAAGAGGAAGCAGCCGGGGTAAACAGCTGAGCCTCTGGCGCGGTTGCCTCCGTTGAGCCGAGGTGGGAGGCGTAGCCGCTGTGCCGTGGCGAAGGTGGAGGTCCGGCGAATGAGGCGGCGGGTGTGTGAGCGAGGAGCGGAGCGGCGAGAGAGGGAGCAGCCGAAGCGCGGCGTGAAACGTCCACTCTCCGCGGCAAATGTTCCGGTGCAGGTGAGGCAGCAGGTGGGGGAACGCGGCGTCTCCGAGGCCCGCCCAGAGCCAGGAGAGTCCCTCGAAGACGTGCTCTCTCTCCGCGAAGAGCCGCTGTTTTCCCCTGAGCTCCTCTGCCCAACGGGAAAGCGCTGCCTCCTGCCGCTCGTAGAGGTCCGAGTCCGCTGGGTTCCAATCGTGTCTTCGTGGCACGGGTCGTGTCATTCTGTCAGGCGTTGTGTGGAGGCGAGGAAGAAGGAACCCAAACGCAGGACTCGCAGGTAGGTGAAGACTGGTGAAGGTTTATTATAAGGAGAGGATGAACAGAGGGTGAACGGACACTGACTGGCTGGATCACTGAATGACTGACTGAACTGAGAGAACACACGGGAAGGACAACATCACACGAACATCAACATCAATGACACGACAAAGAACTGGTGAACCTGAGGAACTTAAATACACATGTTGAATGATGGCAATGATTGGAAACAGGTGAGTACAGGGCTGAACATAATCTGACTAATGACACAAGAGACAAGCTGACACAGGGAAAAAACAGGAAGTGAGAACATTGATGTGGCAACATAACCTAAATGTGACAAAACTGAAAACACTGGGTCACCAACCCAGGAACCCTGACATAATAAAAGCATATAAACAAATAAAAGATAATAATTAATAACCTGGTTATTCAAATAGCATAATCCAAACGGCTCCTCAAAATAACAACCAAAAAATGTACACTTTACAGAGGAAACAAAGACATTTTAGAAGTATACTTCCTGACTTATTCTGAGTCATCTGTTACCAAGCAAACTCAAACGCAGCAGGTTGCTGAATACACTCAGGCCTTTGCTCAGCTACTATTTTTACTGTAGGATTAACCTTCTAAGCTCCACGTCTCTTACACTCTGCTTAGTTTCACTTTCTGGGTGCAAAAGCACGCTCTGCAAAAGCATGTTGTTTCCTGTCAGGACTTTTTGGCACAGAGTGTACTCAGAGTTGGGCCTTTCTTATAAAGTAATATAATCAGTATATAAGCATTTAAGATTATAAATTTAAACTCAACAGTTTAAAGGGGTTATTGTCACGGACCCGGTTCCGGGGACTCGGGGTTCGTGAACAGTGTGGACCTTTATTGTTATTAGTGTATTGGATGTATGTTTGCTGCACTGTGTTCTTGTGTTCAATGCTGGTGTGTGTATGTGTGTGAGGCTGGAGGATGAAGGACAGCCACCTGCAGGCCTGATGGGTGTGGCCCTGCCAGCTGCTGGTCACGCCTAGCTTACCACACACCTGCTTCTGATCAGGATCGTCGGGGGAGCTACTTAACAGAGCGATGGAGCTTCCTCCGGCGCAGGATCGTTGAGTTAGACTCCATGTCAGTGTTTGTAGTGCTGGTCAGTGTATGCCTGCTGGAGTTGGTGCCATAACGGCTGTGTCTGTGTTTTTTCCTCAGGAGAGTGGAACACAGGACTGCAAGACACACGGGGTGTGTGAAGGCACAGGGGCAGAGAGCACGGGATACCAGCACTTGGGAGAAGACACGTCACGGGAGTCGAGGGAGCACTTTTGGAGATTCAATGTGTGGTGTACATTTACCTCACTGTAAATAAACCCACTGTTCATTTCATTAAGTCCAGCGTTTGGGTCCTTTCTCCAACATCCCCCACGGTCTGCCCCCCAGACCGTGACAGTTATAAATGCACCTGTAATAAAGGCTAATTGGGTGCCAATATGTTTAAACATGTGAATGAAATATCAATGCTGTAGATTATGTTATTAATGCAATTGTAATGATGGTGGTTATGAATAGTAGCAGTAAAATATTTGGCTCATATCAACACTCCCTCTCTTGGTGACCCTCCACACTTTACTAGTGTCATCGCTCTGACCCTCTCTAGCCATCCTCTAGCTCAGGGAATCAGACAACCAACTCATGTCGTCTAGTTGGTCCAGTAATAAAACGCCAGCTCCCACTTGAGAACGCTCCATGCTTGAGGTTGGTCACACCAAATGTATCAGTGAGCCTAAAGTTGGTCAGTGAACTTGTCAATCTCTAGTGGTCTGTCCTTTTTCTCAGTCCCTCTCTAGTGGCTCCCTTCGGTCTCCAGCCTCCAGGATCCTCGCCACCCCTGTGGTCGCTTTGGTCCCGACATCTCCTGCAAAGGAAACAAAACACCTTTTCCTACCACGCCTCAACCTATGGTTGGGACTCCCTAATCAAAAGCATGAACCTAATTATGTTTTTTGACTTTTATTTATATAATGTTAAGGTTCAAATATTGGGGAAGGAGAGTACAAACAACCATGGTCCAGAACTTGGTCAAACAATTGATTTTAATGAATACACGCGTGGGAAGATCACTCTGTACGCAGACAGGAATTGATCTTCGACTTAATCAAAGAACAAACAATTATTTTATAGCATCAGGGTTTGAATTAATGACACCCCTTCATACGTCACAGATACATTTCATACATAGGTCAGATCAAAACCACAATGACTTTTAACACAGTTCGAAAGAACATTGTCTTCTATCTTCATGGCCGGTATTTCCTGTCAACCTTTTGACTTCCCGTTCAAGCCACTCATCCTGCCAGACACCGTTCCTCATTTTCAGAGACAACAAGAAACGGTTCCTCTTTTGCAGAGCCAATTTCGCAGTTACAACCAGACATGACTAACCTCTCACCTATAAATGAGTCTAACTAATGTGTGTGTGTGTGTGTACATGTCATGACCTCACTCGGCCTCTATGTCACCTCTCGCCTACTAACGCTCACTAACTGTATGTGTGTCTCGTCCTTAAATGCTCTCTCATCTCACCCGTTGCACTTCTGACCTTTCACCAGAACAGAGGCTCATCCTTATGTGTAATAACTGAAACTATATGTACTATGTTGAATAAATGTTTTAATCAAGAACCTCTACTAAAAGCTTAATAAAAGAATATAAAAGTATAACAGACAATTTGAATACCCTAGTTATTCACATAGCCTCGTCTAACCAGCTCCTCAGAATAACCTGCACTTAGATTCTGCTTTCGGTTTCACTTCTGCAAGTCTCTGCAAGCCTGCAGTTTCCTGTCACTCTGACTCTGTACAGGGTGTACTCAAATTCAACAGAATCAGCACATACACACTTAAGATTATAACAAGCATTCAAAAGCATTTAAGATTATAGATTCAACTCAACAGTTTAAAGTGGTTATAACTGCACCTGTAATAAAGGCTAATTGGGTACCAAAATGTTTAAACATCTGAATGCAATTATATTATTAATGCAATGGTAATGATGATGATTGTTAACAATAACAGCAAAATATCTCTCCACTCTCAATACTCCCTCTCTCGACCTCTGGAACACCAGAGGTCGCAATACATTGTGTCCTCGCTCTGACCCTCTCTAGCCGTCCTTTTGGCTCAGCGAATCAGAGAACAACCTCATGTCATCTAAGTGGTCCAGTAATAAACACCAGCTCCCATTTGAGAACACCCATGCATAAGATTAGGTTTTTCTCAGTCCCTCTATTGTGGTCCACCAGGCCTCGGGCCTCCAGCATCCTCACCCCCCTGTGGTCGCCAAGATCTTCTGCAAAGGAAACAAAACACCTTTTCCTGCACCTCCCTAACTTATCATGTTTGGGACTCTTTAATCAAAAGCATGATCCTAATTATGTTCCTGACTTTTTACTTCTAGTTATATATATATTCTTCAACGTGACTCATCGTTTTAAAAACTCTTAAAGCTCTGCTTTCATGTCCGGTTGCTCGCTCTATTTTTCCTTATCTGATCATCAACATCCTGTACACAAACTGTCGCTGCTGCAAGTGCCTTAACTCTGACCTAAAGTCACCTTTCACAAGAAAATCATTATAAGCGCCTTTTCTACTAAAAGATCCAATACAAAATAAACATTTTATTCAATTAAGTTTAAGCATATAAGCAATTACGTATTCGTAAATTTTATCATAGCTAAAAGCTACCTAGAAACAACACCTGTGTGTTAACACTAATTTCATTTAAAAACTCACATTTCCTGTGTTATAACATGTTCTTGATATAGCATATTTTGATTTCATTTTGCTCCTCTTAATGTAATGGTACATTCTAATTATACTTTATCAGACTTAGCCAAAATATATATGCTTTCCTCACTTTGCTCCTGCTTTAAAGCAAGAAACCTTGGTCACTTAGATAAGCGTTCGTTATTCTATAACTGCATTTTATTTTATTTTAAGTCTAGCAATCTCCGATGTGACTCATAAATATTACTTTTGTTTTAGTTATTTTTCTCTATAAATTTTAATTGACTTCTAGAGTGGCCTGCTTTGGTTAATGGTAACATGAGTAACGTCAAAATTTTCTCCCCTTTAGCATTTGGCATTTTCCCAACACTATAATCTAGTACCATAATCTAAACCCAGTCAATAACACAGAGTTTATTTAAAGCCAACACCAGTAACCCAAAATCAGCATCCCCAAAAGTAAGTCTCCCGCTCCTCCTGCTCATGGCAAAAGCAAAGCAAAGCAAAGCATCCCCTTTCTCTTGCCGGCATGGTAAATTGTTTGTCCACATTTATTCATCCTAACCTTGGTCCAGTCACACACATTCACACCAGATACATTGACACGAGATATTGCTGATAGTGGAGACTCCAGCAAAAATAATTAGATTCTCCACCCTTAGCAACATGAGCTCATTCATTTATTTTATTTTGTTTTGTAGGACAATAGTTCTTTATGCTCTTGGACTGGATTGGCTCGCGGCAATCCTTTTAGACAGGGACTTACAACCTGATCAGGTCCCCACAGGTAGCCTTTCCTCCACCCATTGTAATCTGGAAAGCTCACCTTATGTTTGTTCTCCCGGAAATTTTTACAGCGCTGTTAATTCACTCACTTCCAGGCCTGCTTAGAACAAAAATTAGAAAAAGAGAGCTAATTATTAGCTCATCAAAGTACAAAACAAAATCACTTGACAGGTTTTCTAAGTGCACTGTTACAAAAATAATGGGCCCCTCTAATACATGTCCATGTTTAATAAAACTCCCTCTATTAAAATAAGAAAACAACCCAAACCTAACCGACAGAATCAACCCATCACTAAAACAACAACCTCAAACATCTTACACACAGAAAAGTTTTGTTCTTCAGGATCCTGACACTCTCAGGTCAACTGACATATACAAGTTCCCTCTCTTGGCCCTCCGACAAAAAGCCTTAACCTGCCTCCACCAGGTGGTCGTCTCTGTGTCCTACAAAA
Source organism: Aulonocara sp. 'chitande type north' Nkhata Bay (assembly GCF_057382095.1). Classification (NCBI taxonomy): domain Eukaryota; kingdom Metazoa; phylum Chordata; class Actinopteri; order Cichliformes; family Cichlidae; genus Aulonocara; species Aulonocara sp. 'chitande type north' Nkhata Bay. The sequence goes on along the minus strand of NC_141346.1, from coordinate 28,109,763 downwards.
ATAGAAGCACTCATTACTGTAACTGTCACACATTCTTTTTACAGGAAAATAATGGAAACATACTGAAACTCAAGAAACATAAGTTCAGTAACTTAAAAGTTACTGTACAAAGCAGTCTTACTGCAAGTACACCTACCTGTTTTCCTCCCTGAAGGTTCTGATGATGGAGGCAACAGTGAAGCGACTCAAATTTGGTTGTACTCGTTGCCCAGCCTCCCTCATAGTCATCCCATGGACAAGGACATGGTCAACTAAAGTGGCTCGAATTTCATCCGAGACTGACTGTCTTCTTGCCCTTGCTCTTCCCCTTCCTTGTCGCCGTCGTTCTCCACCTCCACCTCCTTCACCACGTCCTCCTCCTCCTCCACCTCTCCCTCCTCCTCCACCACCTTCCTGTTGTCCTAGACCACCTCCTCCTCCTCTTTCACCACGTCCTCTTCCTCCACCTCCTCCTCCTCTTTCACCACGTCCTCCTCTTTCACCACGTCCTCCTCCTCCACGTCCTCCTCCTCTTTCACCACGTCCTCCTCTTTCACCATGTCCTCTTCCTCCACCACGTCCTCCTCCTTCACCACGTCCTCTTTCTCCACCACGTCCTCTTCCTTTGCATCTCTTTGGATCCATTGTTTCAAACCTGAATGAGCTGACTTTGGCCCTTTTATCTATCCATCGAAGGTTCTGATTGGTGTGTGATAAATTTTGACTCCTAGTGTTTCCATCTGGTTAATTGTGTGCTAATTGAGCTCAAGCTATGCTGACTTACAGTTTTTTCTGATTGCTTAAGCACATTTTTTGTAACTATTGGCTAATTTTGCAAAACTCTTCACACAAATAAGAAAACCTGTCACCCAATAATCAAAACATTGTAGTTCTCTTGCAAAAGCAAACACAGCTAGATTAACTCTTCACACCTTCGTAAAAATGGTGTTTCCGTATCAAACAGTACACACAAGCCATCATCTACTAAGCACACAATGCGCCAACTGCACACTGATGGTATGAATACAAAACACATCTGGCTTTTGCTTTCTCTGTGCACAAGGTAGGCTATGTCAGTTTGAGCTCATACTTCTGTCATAGATCCATAAGCATAGAGGGATCCAAACTTCAAGTACTGGGCCCTGTTTCAGGAAGCCGGTTAAGTGGAAAAACTGAGTAAGTATACCCTGAGTTAACGAAAACTCTGGGTTTTCGGTTTCACAAAGCGAGTTCAGATGAAGCCTCAGTGAGTCACTATGACGACACACTCCGTGAAGCTAACCTGCCCCCTAGCAGGTTTACTACAACTAACCCTGACTGTCTCCGCCCCTTTGTCGGAAACCTGACAGTAGGAAGTGTCAGACATGGCGTGCCCCTTCCTTGAAGAGCCAGTAGATCGTGAAGCCCAAATTCTCTGCAGAGCTCTCCGCCGGGAGAGAGTGATCAGAGCGCGTTTGGACATTTTATCATTTCCTGATGAGTTTCTGTGTGAACGTTACCGTTTCTCAGCACAATCTATAAGTTATTTGGATAACATCCTCAGGCCATATATTACGCATGTGACACGTCGTGGACATCCTCTCAGTTCTGTACATATTATTTGTATTGCACTTCGGTTTTTTGCAAACGGGAGCTTTCTGTATAATATTGGTGACGCTGAGCACGTTTCCAAGGCTACCGTCTGTCGGGCAGTCAGGAATGTTACAGTTGCACTGAAACGTCTCCTGTACTCGTTTGTGTTCCCCGGTCATAGACCCACAAGATTTATCAAAGAGGGATGCCACAAAATTGCAGGTATCAGGATGACCAAAACTTAATTTATGATGTGGTGATATTTGAACTACTACTTAAATGTTACATTTATTCTCACGGTTCCCAGGCGTGATTGGCTGTACAGATGGCACTCACATTCCAATCATTGCTCCTTCAGTAAATGAAGGAGACTATGTGAACAGGAAGTCTTTCCACAGCATTAATGTGCAGGTACATAGTTCCCTGTAGCATTTCAAACTAACAAATTATTTCATTATAGTAATGGATGCTAATTTGTGTTCTCTGCACTGTGAAGATCATATGTGATGCTGCCAACATTATCACAAATGTGGAAGCCAAGTGGCCAGGCTCTGTCCATGACTCACAAATATTCCGTGAATGTACACTGAGCACAAAATTTGGACATGGTGAGTTGAGAATACTTTAAAATATATAAAGACCAATTGCTTCAGGGACATTTGAACTGAAGTGTATCCTTCTGTCTTAGGAGAGTTCACTGGCTACTTGCTTGGTGATAGGGGGTATCCATGTTTACCCTATTTGCTTACCCCTTACTCTGACCCTGAACCGGGCCCACAGCAGCGATATAATCTGGCTAATTGCAGGACAAGAGCCAGAATTGAAATGACTATCGGAATGCTTAAGGCCCGGTTCCAGTGCCTGCAAAGACTCAGGGTCACCCCAGAAAGGGCATGTGACATTATTGTGGCATGTGTGATTCTTCACAACATTGCCACAATTAGAGGAGAACACTGTCCTTCTGAACCAAACATCAGCAGTGATCCAAACCATGAACATCCTGACCCTCCCACGGACATACAAGATGGAAGCGCAGTCAGAGACACCATATGTCACAATCATTTCCTTTGACCCATCACCTCAACATGTTGAAAGAAGAATAAACAGATTTTTTGTTCAACTGGCTTTATTGGTCGCCTGTGTTTCCTGTACACAAAGTATTAAAAGATGTAAACCTCATAAAGTGTCTCTGTTGCTTCCTCCTCTGTAACAGCTGTCAATGTTTCTTCATTATTTTCCTGTAGTAAAGAAATAGACAACATTGCTGTTCTACTGTAAACTCATATAATCTGTGGAGTATTACTCACAACTGCATGTTGGTCTGGCTCAACAGGAGGCTGCACCAGATGCAGTACACCACCACCATCAACTGATAGAATATGAGGTTTATACAGGTCACTTATAACTTACAAGGGACCAAATGGCAATTAACAAACATACCAATCACCTTACACTTCATTGTCATTATGCTCTCAAAGACAACCAAGGCTGAGGGAAGGCAAAATCAGTAGGAAAATAACTTCACTACAAAATAATCCATTATGGTAAAGAGTTTATCAAATGAATGAGTAGCACTGCAAAGGTGACTGTGAAGAAAGGATGTATGCACATCATGTATTATTTTGAATTTACCCCCTATGTAGGCACTTGTGTCTTGCGGGGTTATTGACTCAGAGGATGTCCCCGCAGAGATGCCTTCGGCCACAGGGCGCCCACTGTTTTGGCTGAGGGCCAACTGCTCAGCCTCTGTGAGTGGTGGAGGACCCCCACCTGTTTTTCGGGCCTCCGCTTTTTTTCTGTTGGCTATAATGGGTCACATTTGAGCATACAGAGTAAGCAAATATGTACTTGTAATGTGCTCAGATAATTTCAATAAGTGCTTACAGAAAGAAAATTAATGTAGCCTCTAACTGCAATTGATTTACATGGGACAAACAGACCAAGCACTATGGCTCATAATACAATTACACCTCACCTGTTTGGACTATATTTTTATATTTCATTTTTACTTGCTGCCAGGAACGTTTGGGGCCTGTTGGGTTGCACCTGCGCTCACATCACAAAATAAAATGTATAAAATAACAAATAAAATAACATATGATAAAATAACGTGTTAAATGGGTGGAAATCCCTAGATCAATGTTTATATTAACACTCACGCATTGACTCTGTCGGCTATGTTTTGCCATGCATGCTCCCTTTCTTTTGCAGCTGAGGCTGTGTTACTTTTTTTCTGAGAAATTTGCATGTTATCGGCATATGCTGCCATCAGAATTTCGGCCTCAAGCGCTGTGAAATACATTGACCGCGCCTTCTTTCCCTCCGTCTCCATGGTGACTCGCTTAATCTGTGCTCCGCTTATCAGGGCTTTATGTATCCTCGTCCGCGCGCTTCACTTGGGGTTAAAGCAACTCCGCGTTGATTGAACTAATTGTTATCAGCCTTTCTGAAACCGAATATTCCGAGTTGGACAGTTCAGGGTTACTCAACCCTGAGTATCGTTTTTCACTCTGAGTTTTCTAAACCGGCTTCCTGAAATAGGGCCCTGGTGTTTATTCAAACACATCAAAACAAACACAAGTGTTTATTTCCAAGTATAGGATTATTTGCAATCGCCATAATGACTATATGGGTTACTTGGTCTGCAGTGAACATGCTTCCTCTGCCCCAGCATCTGGTCATCTAGCAATTCTGTAAAGTAACAATTTCAGTATTTTTACATCAGTGGTATTGGTGTGTTTCTCATTGGCATATGGCAGTGCTACAAATCTTTGTGCGAAGTGACTGTACTAACCGATTCTCATTTCAAGATGTCCTTATGGTGCTTGCTACAGTGTAGCGGCTCGAGTTAGGCTGGACCCGTTGGCCAGCTTCCCTCAGGGTCATTCCACGGTTGATTACATGGTCCACTATTGTAGCTCTGATGTCATCAGCAATTCTATTTCTTACTCTTCCTACCCTTCCTCTCCCCCCTCCTCATCTTCCTCTCCCCCCTCCTCATCTTCCTCTTGCTCCTCCTTGTCCTTGTCGTCCTCTTCATCCTACTTCTTCACCTCCACGTCCTCTTCCTCGGCTTCCTCTACTTCTCACTCTTTCTGCTCCCTCCATTGTACTCCGCACACACAGCTTACCTGTATTGTAGTGCTTAGGCTGATTGCAAAGTGAACTAATTATCTAAAAAAGTTTTCACATGTGAAAGTGTGCCAGACAGTTGGCAAATTAGTGTTAATGATAGCCATACATGTGCATACTTTTGCTAGGAGTGTGTTGGAAATTTGGTAATTGAGTGTTGTGCAGTGAATTGTGCCTACAGTTTTGCAAAGTGTGTGTTACAAAATTGCAAACTGAGTGCAAAGCAGTTTTTGTGCTTTTAGTTTTGCAAACTCAGTGAGTGGTTTTGCTATAAGTCTGAATAGTTTTAGAGATTGTGCTACAGGAATCACAGTTAGGGTTTAAGCATTCAGAAAAAACTGTAAGTTAACATTATTGAATGCTAGTGCTTTCTAAATGACTACATGGTGTAAACACTGAAAAATGTAGGGATTTGTGTGTAGAGTTTTGCAGTAACAGTTCACCAAATTTGACTCATGTGTCAAAGCAGGGAATAGTGTTTATAGTTCAGGGAAATGGGTGAGCTTTTTGAAAAATAGCGTTACGGTTTTGAAATTTTAGTTTAAAAGCCTGGTTATAGTGTTTAAGCAATCGAGAAAAACTGTAATTACTTTTATTTTCACCAACATCGCTCTCTTTCCCGAGCTATTCCTCAACTTCAGGGTTTAAGTGTGTTCACACTAGTTTAACACTAATAAACAGACTTACATGCTCAACATGCTGTCTAATCCTCATGAGCTCTCTCGTGGTTAAAAGGTTAATGCATTTTCTGTTTGTGTGTGTAATTTTGTATGTGTTTCTTTTTGCAGTGTCATTTCATTATTTGATTTGTGTTCTTAGCCAGGTTTAATCAATGTCTATGCATTAATCTTCATGAGCTTGTCCTTGTAAGGTTAATGCGTTTTCTGCTTGTGTATGTGATTTTGCATATGTTTCTTTTTGCAGTGTTTCAGACTCCATCACAATTTTCCCACTTAAGCGGTCAGTTTTCTCTTTCCCAAGTTTGCTAACACAAATTTTGATTTCCCACCTTAAATAACAGCATCCCTTGTCTTCAGCCAGGAGTTAGAGCTTGCTGGTGAGGTTTAGTAACACATGGCGCTGTGAACAATTCAACCAGAAACTTGCCTGAACATTTCCAGTGATGTTAACCTATAACTTTCTTCTGACCGCTGCATGTGGAAAATTGATCCAGGTCTTTGCACCTGAAAATAACAAAACTGAGACATTTTCATTATTATCATGAGTGCTTAAACGACCCATTTCTCTTTTTCCGGTCAGAAATACCAATTTATGTCATGTATGTAAGTGTAAGCGTGTCTTCATTGCATATGTATTTTATAATCAGGTTTAATTCATGCATCTTTTCATTGAGCTCTGGATTCAAACTGTCTCACTTCTGATTCTTTCCAAAAATAATTTCACATGTAACAATTTGTGTGTGCGTTTTCTATTCATTAATGTAATTGTTAGTTAGTTTCTCTCTTTATTTTTACCTTTTTTTTGTTTACCTCTTTGTTGTGATCTGGTGGACAGCGTTTGTGAACAGCAGTTTTCAGATCTTGCCACAGATGCTCGATTGGATTTAGATCTGGACTTTGACTGGGCCATTCTAACACATGGATGTGTTTTGTTTTAAACCATTCCATTGTTGCCCTGGCTTTATGTTTAGGGTCGTTGTTCATTCAAAGCTGTGAATAAATTTAGACTGAATTGACTCTTGAATCTCTCCAACACATTTTTATTTGTATTTGAATAGTATTTGAATATATATATATATATATATATATATATATATATATATATATATGTATGTATGTATGTACTCTCATAGTCTGAGAAATTCTGTAAATCACATGATGATTGAAATTATAATGAGAAAAAAATGTTAACAGTTTTATTCATTAAAAACCTGAAAAAATGACAGTTTATAAAATCTATACATGATTAATAAGCTGAAGCTGAACAACCCCAACAACATGATGTCCATAAGATGGTTATTCCCTGAAATCATGTTGTCCATTCATTTAACCATTTAGTGTTAATAATGGACCTCAGCCTATGACCCTAAACATTTAAAGTATGAATTAATAATGTAAATGTAAAACAAGCCTAAAGTTCAAACAGACATATGACACAGGTCTGAAGTATGCATTCTACATGTATGGATTTCTATGATATCAAATATTAATATCAAAGGTACTGATAAAATGTTGTAACACATTCCTACTGCCGCACCACTCTAAATATTCCCAGTCCCAGTAGACTTACAAGAACACCAATGGTGAAACCGACCATAACATTTCCCAGATCGGGCTCTCTTAGCATCTCATCAGTGTAGTATTGTCCTCCATTTCTCTGAACCAGCATGTGTATCTTCCTCTGCAACTCTAAGACCTGAGTGAGATCCCCATCATTGTTATTTAAAACATGATATCCTCCATGACACTGATGAATGATAGAACGGAGAGATGGATTTTCACGGATTATTTCTTCAATGGAGCGCTCCTGAGCTTCCAGAATGTCTCCATGGGTGAACAAGAGCAGAGCGTAACGTGCTAGGTTTTCTCCAAATATCTGCCGAATGGTTCTCATTATTCTTCTATCATACTGTGAATCTGTTTGGATTGATCACAACCAAGAACACGTGTGGACCCGGAGCAGCAAATGTGATGCAGTTGGTGATGTGCCTCTTCACCTCATCTTGATCTTGATTGGGATGGAGCAGGCCTGGAGTATCAACTAACACCAGTGTTTGTCCATAAAACTCTCCTGTTCTCCTCAGAGTTACTGGTGCCGCTACAGCAGGAAGCCTCATAGTTTCAAAAGCTCTTCTCCTTAAGATGGTGTTTCCTGCTGCACTCTTCCCAACTCTCGTTTTCCCAACAAGCACCATCCTGAGCTCAGCTTCATCTGTTGGAGAACATCACAGAGACATTATTCATGTCTGGTCTCATTAAAAAAAAAAAAATTCATAACACTGACACTGTGCCCTCTGATTGTAAATTGGATATTAAGAAGATATAGATTTATCCTTCACCAAGAAGAAAATGTAATATGTCTACACTCCTGTATGCTAGATGTAGTAATAAAAGGTACATTCAGGGAATTAAATATAAGAACAACATTTAAAAAACAAAGTAAAACTGGGTTAGGTTCATATTAAAATCGGATTTATCACAGGGAAATGCGTCTGAACATTAAATGAATATAAAAGATGAAAATACTTACTGGCCATGTCTGTCAACAATGAATAAGTTGAAAAGTCGTTACTTATTTGATGCTGCAGAATAATTCCCTTCCCTTATCAGCTTTTTTGTCTCCTCTTTTTCAACACATCACGGTCAGAAAGACATTACATTTATTTGCTGTTGAAAAAGGTGGTGCAGCAGCTTGACGTAGTTTCTGGTTGAATGTTTACAGCCTGACTGAAAGCAGGAAGTATTCCAGTAGGCCTAGAACACCAGAAATGAATTATTTGTAGAGCTCAAGCTCACAGTGACTCCATCAAAGTGACTTCCTCAAACCAACATAAGCCTCTAAATGATGATCATCTAAACAGTGTTGCCAACTCCTCAGTAAGGAAAATCGCTATTGGTTCGTCCTAAAAGTTGCTAGAAGTCAACAAATGACGCAATCGCCTAAATTACATAATTGATAATGCAAATTAAATGTATTTTAGCAATTTTTCTTTTTTAATGTCACAATTCCAACCCTGCTTCTTTACCGGCTTGGACCGGCAAAAGTGACCCGAAATAGACACTCTGGTGGAGTTACTTTGTGCGTGTGTTTATAAGTAGTTTTAAACTTTGTTATCTACAAAACAGCATAAGAGTAAAAAGAATTGAGTAACAGTCAGTGCGGGAGCAGCGGCTTCGCTCATGCGCGATTTATTTGCAGTTTGGACGCATAGGTGTGAACATCTTCTGCCCTGATAGCAGCTGGGGGAGGACTATCCTCCACCCGTGAGCACTTTGGAACGGGCGAGGTGCCCAAGGCAGCACCGCTGCTTATTGAGAGTAAGAGCGATACACGCTTTCACGTCTAAAAGTCGTCATAAATAAGTCTCCAGTAACACCAAAAAAAGTCGTCAGATTTGTCGCTAGTCGCTTTTTAGAAAAAACGTCGCTAAGGGGGTCTGAAAACTCGCTACATATAGCGACAAAGTCGCTAAGTTGGCCAAATTGCATCTAAACAGCAGCAAAGATAATTTTAAAGGAATGTTACATTTGGTACTGATTGTGCTCATTCAGTCTTGATTGCAACAATATTTCAGGCGGAGAATATGAATTTGTCCCAGACCAATTTAGCTGACAAGTTATCAGACAAATCGTAAGCAAGGTTTTTGTAGGAGACAAAGATTTTGCTTATTACAGAAATCACTCAAAGATATGTAGGAAATCTTTAGGAAAATCTGTTAAAAGTATTTAACTCTGTGTGTTTTGTCTTTTCTTTTGGCAAATTAATCAGTTAGACAGTAAAAACCCCTCCTTACATAATCCACAACAAGACAATTACTAAGGTCTGTATTTGCTTACATTTCATTTTTAATTTTTGTATTTTTTATTTTAATTATTAATTATATTTTATTTTTGTATTTTTATCACCTGTATTTTGTATGGATTTTGTAGAACTTGTTTCATTGTGCTTGTGTCTTTCTTGTCCTGATGTTTGCTCCTTCAAACATGTCTGTACGGCCCTGGAATCTAATCTCCTTCTACATGTTACTCTCAGACTTTACAGCAGAACATCTGACTGATAGGTCTGTGTAACCTTCACTGTATGCACTTTGATTTGCTCTTAAAATATTTTACTTTTTAAAGTGAGCTATGTTAAGAAATAAAGAAAATAAAAAATGTTTATGTTAGATTTATATTTCAGGCCCTTAGCTATAACTTCAGTATTCATCAATATTTTGTATAATTTGTTCATATGTTTTTTAAATGAAGGGAAAAGAAAAAAAATATTCGAATAAAAAGAAAATACACACTAATATAAAGGAGCTGTGGACACAAAAATGCCAGTAAAGACTAGTGTATGTAGTGCTGTTTTATCCTCTTCTTTCACTATGTACCTCTGTTCTTTTACACAGGGTTCATCACTGCGACACTATAGTGAGTGCTATAGGACACTGTGGTTTCATTTATTTAATGGTTCATATTCAAATACCATCTTGACTGTGTCTCGATGGGGATGACGCGCACGGATTATTATTAATAAATGTTGCCCGTTTAGCGTCAAGACCCAAACACTTCGAAGGCTGGCGATTGGTTGGAAGAGGCAGTTACTTTAGTAAGACCCGGTGCGCTGATCTCGGCTTCGGAACCAGTGTTACGAGTGATCCGTGGACGGAACCAGGATGAAAGAATGAACAAAGCTGGATAACACTTACGGCACTGAGACGAACAGCGGCTGCAGGTGTCAAGGTGTTGGAACTCCTGACATGAGGGAAACGATGTCTGGAGGAGAACAGGTTTGTGGGTGGGATGTAAACCCAGTCCTCGTGGTCACATGACCAATACCTGACAGACTGGTTCTCTGCCAAAAGCTTTTGTTTTTTAATTAGCCAGTTTCACTTTCTTTATCCGTTCACCCATTCAGTTCACTTATATGTTTGCTTTTGTTTTCAAAGATCAGATCATGTTCACTTTGTATTTTGCTTATTTTGTTCTGTGGTGTTTGATTCAATGTCTTAAGATAAGTAAAACAGATTCTTATCAGGTAAAAAAAAACACAAACTACAGACTATTAAATAAAAATTTCGTTCTCTGTAGAAATACTTTTGTTTTGTCTTTCCAGATCATAAAAAATAACCAAACATTGCAAACATTTACAAATATCTTCCTTTATTGAATGGTCTTTTCTCGTTTACTTCCATCTTGACCAGTGTCTGATGTAGAGGTGAATGTACTGTCTTTATGTATTTTAAACTTGTGTTTCAGAGTTAGCTTTCAGAAGTAGTCTATGGTGTCAAAATTCAGATTTACTATTCACCTTTTTTAGATGAAAACTAATTTGATTATAAACCATTTGTTTTATGCTGTGATAAATAAATATGGACTCATCGTGCCTAGTTAGACAGCATCACATTTTCTGCTCCTGCAGCTCAAATTAAATGAATCAAAAGAAGAAAAAAACTATCAAAAACATTTGCTAATCTAAAAGTACCTACTACTAAATAAGTGATGCCAAACTCACTAAAAAACAGAAACAACAGGATAAATGAAGTGAAACCAAAGTAAACACAGAGACACATTGGCTGATGTAAGCTCGCTCCATTCTTAACAGGAAGCCAGGTGGGATAGTTGAGTTTGTTAATGCAACATAAAGAGTTAAACCACACTTAGCTGAGTATAAAAAATTATGAAACCAGAGAGTGAAGGACAGGTATTTTATTTGGTGGTGAAAACGGATAAAGATTTTAGTTAGTGGACATTATCAAGTGAAACTAAAACCAAACTAGCTGATTATAAACTTACCGTAAGTAATAACAGTGACACTCGAAACTCATTTAACCAGTCCAACAACGTAGGTGTGTCACCCAAAGTCACGAGTATGACTATAGTCAAATTATAGTTGTCCAAGAGAAAAACAAGGCAATGAGCTGCAAAGTGAAACACATTCATGGTAGACATTTGGCAAGCTTTAAATTGGTTTCATTATAGAGAATGAATACAATGAATAAGAAGAAGGAACTTTACATGTAGTTGTTCAGTCTTGTCACTTTGTATATTTCAACTCAGTGGTCGCATTTACCTATTTTACACCCATTTTGCATTTTTTGTGCAAACACTTAAGGTGAGGCTTGGTTTCAAAAATTGTTTTGTTTTGACTGAGAACACCTTTTACCATTTTTAAATCTGAGTATACTTTGATTACTGAGACAGGTAGCAGTATCTGGTTCAGGAGGAAGTACAATAAGATTCTAGAATCATTTTTTTGTCTAAACTTGATGCTATAGAGGAAAAACTGCACCAAGTTGTTTTAGAGCAACATTTATATATTTGATTTTAAGAGCAAGTCTTGCTTATTTTTAAAATGTCAGAACACACTGAGCATATATTAAAACAGTTATAGTATCATGATCCCTGCGTCTTGAGTTTCACTGTGGGTTTGTGATTCCTTTTGTTATGAGAATAATTTGTGTTTAGATTGTGCTCAAACTGAGTACACTGAACACAGGACAAGATAAAATAAAACAGGAAACATGAGACACATGCTGAGACACAGGGACTGTGTACGAATACAAATGAGAACATATGACTGGGGAGAAAGAAAGAGAACATAGAAAACGGACACAGCCAATAAACGAACATAAAGAGAAGGATGACTAGAGGTGACACATGGAACACAATGACCCAGAGAGAGAGAGGCAACTGGGAAACAGATGAATAAACATTAAGACAGAACTTAACATGACTACACATGGAATGTGAAAAAAATGGTAGGCAAGGAAACACAAGCATGGAAAGTACTAAATCAAATGATATAAATTAACCCAGAAGACACAAACACTGGCTCACAGACAAAGGAACATGACACAGAAGAGTTTTTATTGAGCTATTTTAATGAATTCGAAGCGCATATGCCGCTCTCTCTGCTGATCTGAGTAAATGGAACTCACCATCCAGCCTCTTTTTCTCACTTTCTCTCATCTGTGTAACAGGTATTATGTTGAGATGACTATATATTATTGTTACGGCCCTGAGCCTTGGAAGTGAGAAATGCCTTTTAATTTTTATGCAAATCCAAGTGTGCTAGGACTCGTGGCTGATTGGTTAGATCACAATCAGAATTTTTCACTGGACAGCTGGACAGGTATGTTTATACAAAATTAGATTAGGCCAATTGTCCTATACATATTTTTGACCTAGGGGTAGGATTGATTGTGAACTAGAAAGGGAAAATGCTTAGGGGGCTGAGTACGGCTGGGTATCGTCACTGATTTGTAGAATCATTTTGATTCGATACAGGATCCGATTCAATTCGATTGGAATCTGGAAAGTTTTGCCTCAGACAGTCAGAATTATCAGTATATATCCATATTTTTGTATCTATTGAAAGAAAGCTGACACTTGTGAGACTTAATCAGAGATGTAAACAGAGAGATAAGAAACCTGCAGCTGCAGAAGCTAGCGAAAAAAAAAAGGTAAACACAGCGCGGACCCGCCGACACATCAAAATCTGATTCTTACGCGTCGGGTCCGCGCTATGTGTTTACATTTGTATGCAGAATCCGTAAACCTGCTCCCATTTACTGTTTTAGCTGTTTGGTGTTTGACGAAATTTTGTGAGGTTTAACCTGAGATGCTGGCGTTTCAGGCAAAATAACGTTTTATTTACAAATCGACTCAAGATTTTAATGAATCAATATCACTTTATTCAATTTAGAATCGATTGTAATCAGAAAATCGATAATCAAAACCCACCCCTAATCATGAACTTGCAAAGTAAAAACATGATTTATGTAAGGTAGCCCTTTTGTTATTTTTATTTAAAAAGAGGATTCGTTTTACTGGTCTGTTTCTTTTCCTAGAAATAATTCCTCCTGCCCTAAGAAAATCCTCTTGCATGGAACAGAAGAGGCTGGAGTGCAGAAACTGCACTGCAAGTTGGTAGATATGCAGTATTCCTGCATATCTACCAGGAATACTGGGTCCTGCAGACTATCACCTAAAAACAATAAACAAAATGATTTTCTAAAATGTGCAGCAATGTAATTTACGTATAGTGTCAAATACTTTTTTTTTAGTCTTTATTAGCTTTAATTCACATGGAAGTGTTTCAAAAGTCATATACTGTAATGATATTTACATTATGAAAAGATGATTTTGGACATTTCAAGTTTTTCACTTCTGCAGATAAAATGAATTGAGCAAAATCAACTCAAAGTATTCCCACACGCCAGAACGTCTCTTCCTCGCTGGCTCCATATCTGTCAGTGGAATGATCACCTCTTCGCTATCTGTCACCATCAACACACTCCACAAATCCCGTGAATGATTCACTTCCTTATATCCATTTGAATCATGTACCGAAGCAGTTACGTGCGTAATGAAGCTTCGGACGTCGCTGGTCACGTGACTTTTGCCAAACGAAGCAAGCCTCGACACAGTGCTTCTGAACCAGTGTGTTGTTTTTTTCGACACACGCTCCAGAGCGTCAGCTTCAAGTGGGCCATCACTAGCTAAACCTGTTCGCAGTGTTGCACTTTGTTTGTTAAACCTGGTATAAATCTGAACTTAGTTGTATTAGAGTCTTGTGTTGCTGGCTTGCTATAGGTAACCCTTAGTTTTTATTTTCTGACAATAGCTTACCTTAGTTTACCCTTCGCTTTTACTCTTGACTGTTTTTTTTTTTTTTTGTTTTTTTTCTTTATCAATTGGTTGCCCGGTGGTCTGTTGAACAGCCCAGTCGGTTTTCTGTTTAAAGTTTGCAATAAAACCTTTTATTTTACTCAGTTTTCGTGTAGTGGGCTTGTGTTAGTGATGGGACGTTCTGTATCGAGGCTTCGAAGCGTGTGTCGAGTAATGGAGGGGGCGTTTCCGCGAAGCGCGTATCGAGGCTTGCTTCATTTATGGGAGGAGCTGAAAATGATGACGTCCGAAGCCTCGCTGCCCGGCTGTACCACGTGACTGGTTCATGAAGTGGTTCGAACTTTGCCGCGAGCCATGACAGCGATATAAACCCCTCAGACCCCATTCAAAATGTGGGTGTTTGATGGAGAGTTGCGGTTAGTGAGAGTTTGGAGACAGTTTGGAGGTTTATGAGAGTGAGGAGAGAAAGTCAGGAGAGAATGGAGCCAGCTAGGGTTGCCAACTCCCTGAAAAATAAATAAGGGACACCTCGTGGCCAGGGCCGGGCGACCCAGTTGTCTTCACCCTTCCCAGTGTGGTGAATTTTCTAGCTCTTTTTTTGTGTGTGAAATTATTTTTTTTTTAACCCTTTGACTTGAATTTGATTAGATGTGTATTCTTTGTGATATGAACACATGTGAAACAAATGATCATTTAGCCATTTATTTTTAGCTCAAAATGACAACATTAACACATAAAACAGGTCTCTTTCTTAAACAGAAGCCTGTCATGCTTAACTTTTGAGAATATAAGTAAATCTTTCTTTAAAAGAACTCTGTCCTGCTTAACTTAAAATTATATAAATTAATAGAAAGCAATAGAACGAAAAATATTCTTGTAACAGTGCACATTTAGTGCATTTAGTACAATTGGCTTCAGCTGAGGTATTATTTCAGCTTTTCTAATGCTAATCAGCTGCTCCTGTTTGTAAACCCGCTTGTTCCCATGATTACGCATCATAACTCATCATCATTATTCATCTATGTATTACTTTTATGTATTAGTGATCTATTTGTTGTAATCATCTATCCTTGCAGTTGTTTATTACACAAAATAAATTATATTATCACACTTCTGGCCACATAGCGCTGATATTCACTGCACATGCCCATATTAACTTTTTCCAGCCAGGTGTTTTCCTTTTCCCATTCTTCCCTTTCTCTGATGGGAACAAACATTGCTGCTCTAATGCTGGGCTTACACTGTGCGGTTTTAGGCCCATTTTGAGACGATTTTTGAGTGATCGGACTGATTTTGGCCTTCATCGTGCGTCGTGTAGTATACGTGGGGTAACGAGAAGTGATTAACACCTCACGACCAGCTCCCGATCATCAATCGCTCGTGAGCCGCTCACACTGCTCGCGCGCAAACACGTAAACGCCGTGAAAAAGACGGCGCAGCACGGCTGTGCAGCGTGTGATCTGGACACAAGCGATGGAGGCACAACTTGTAGAACTTTGAAAAGCTCATCCGAGCCTTTTCGATGTGGCCTCACAAAATTATCACGACCACAACAACCGTGAAAATAGTTGGATCTACACTGCTGCTCAATCACAGCTGCCTGATCAATGTTTTTCATTAGCAATTTAGCAAAGTTGATGGTGGTGGTGTGTCTGTGTGAGTGAGAGACAGAGAGAGCGAGCGACAGATTTTCTGTTATAACCTTCATTTTATGGACGCACAGTGTGAGCACTCAGGTCGCATCAGAGCATCGGGCGGTATAGTGTGAGACCTGCATCGTGACCTACCAACTTCTAACCCCTGCGAGTCAATCGTGCAGTTTGAGCAGGAGCTGAATAACGCGACTGAAAAAATCGCACAGTGTCTGCCCAGCTTTAGGTGTACTGTCGTCCGAGACTTGCACCGCAGTGTCGGCGTTTGTTTCCCTGTTGGCCATGCTTCTTGTTGTGGTCATCTGTTGTCTTCCGGTATTTTCTCCGTAAGCGACCTTTCCTCGACCAATGAGATGAGCGGTAATCTGAATTGTCATACTCGAATTGTCATAAGTGTGCTGTCAGCTCATTGGTCACAAAGCAGGAGAGGGGCTGGGAATTATGTTTTCAAACAAAGCGTTAATTCCATTAACATTTATAGACTACTTTTGATTCTCACTGTATTACGGGACAAAGTGCGTCCCTTATTAGCTCAATACGGGACGTGTACTTTTGTTTCGAAATACAGGACGATTCCGTATTTTAAGGGACGGTTGGCAACCCTAGAGCCAGCTAAGAAGAGGAGGATGTCCTCCCCTGTGTGGGAACATTTTGAGCTTATATCTCCCAACAAGGTATGTAAATTTCCACAGAAGATGTATTTTCATAATACTGATGGTGCAATAAAACCTATGTTAAGCTGTCTGTACTTTTGTACAAGGTGAAGTGTTTGCTATGTGCCAGGGAGCTGGGATATAACAACAACACCTCATCCATGCTTAGGCACTACAGAGCTTTGCATGAGAATAAGGGGAACACCGATTGTGGAGCAAGACCAGGTGAGCCATCAAATGCCATGATAATATAGCATGCAGTAATGTTACTAAATGATATAACAATATTATACACTGCAATAAGTGACGTGTGTGATATTTATATTTGTGCTTTGTTTTATTGTCTTTACATTCTGCCAGCATAAATATACACAGTATGCTGCCATCACTACAATATAGATGTTTTACACACTCCTTTTGTTGTTGACATTTACAGGCTGTGTGCAAAATGCCACACTCTTCAAATTCATGCCAACTAATATTTTTACGTCCAGTAGGTGTCCTACTAGAGCAAATGAAGCTTCAAGAAGCTTCGCGTTGGGGTGAACCAATTGGATGAAAAGCTTCAGTGCTTCATGAAGCTTCATCTGCCCATCACTAGCTTGTGTATGTTACTCTCCTCCTGTCGCCTAGCAGAGGGGGTCGTAGCATTATTCATAATATATAGGCAGCACAGTGGGGCAGCACTGTTGCCTCACAGCAAGAAGGTCCTGAGTTCAATTCCACCATCAGGTCATGGTTTTTCTGTGCATGTTTAAGTCATGTGTTTGCATGGGTTCTCTCTGGGCACTCCAGCTTCCTCCCACAGTCCAAATACATGCAGTTAGTGGGGATAGGTTAATTGGGAACACTAAATTGCCCATAGGTGTGAATGTGAGCACAAATGGTTGTCTCTGTCTTTCTGTTAGCCCTGCGACAGACTGGGGAACTGTCCAGGGTGTACCTTGCCTCTTGCCCTAAGACAGCTGGGATATGCTCCAGCGCCCCCCGCGACCCTGAAAAGGATAAGCGGAAGCGAATGGATGGATGGACACTTTGGATTAGGGATGGACCGATCTGATATATAGTATCGGTCTGATCCTGACCTGAACTGCTGGGTCAGATATCGGGGAGAAATTAAAAAACTGTAAGCTGATCCTTTAACCCTTTGTGGTCCACACCAAGAAAAAAGCAATGGAAACATTTTTGTTTGCATTTCTTATTGATTTGTGTGAGTAATTACCACAATCAATATTTTTAAAAATATTGATCTCTATCAAAGGGTTGAGATGTCACTTAATTTCATTTAGTATGAAATGTCATGCAAATACAAATACATTAGATAATACAGTTGAAAAAATCAAATAAAGGGCCAAACTATAATTAAATTAATAACAAAAACTATCCAGGGCATTGGATACAGTTTATTTCCAGCAGCATGCCAGTAAACATGTTTGTTCACTGGCATGCTGTTTTCATTCCATCAAAGGAAAGTAATATATGAAACAAGAAAATAATAGTTTTCTAATCTGAAAATGTAAAAAATGTGCTACAGCACAAAATACTGACATGCAGGCCACTTCTGATTTAATGCTACAGTGCAAAATCTTTTTTTTTTTTTTTAAATAATCGTTTTTTAAAAAAAAAAACAAAAACAGTACAAATCAAGCACATCTGCTTGTGGTTTTGGTCGTTGGGGTCTTAGGGTGTAGCATTTATTCTGTGGTCTTGGAGAGCTGGATCATGGTTGTCCAACTCTAGATGCTGGCTTGTTAACTTGGTTCAGACACAGCCAGGTGGAAACCTTTTAAGAACCATCGGTTTCTGGTCCGGTAGGGCACAGTCCCTCTTGTAGACCAGTTATTCAAGTCAAGGATTTATCTGAACAGTGGAATATGCCATCTCCGTAACTTATAACTTGTCTTATACAGGTGTAATATCAGAAAGCTTAATTCCTCCCTTATGTTAATTATATACAGGGATGAGTGATGGGCATTGATCTTTGCATTGGACTCTTTGCTCCTCCGTTTCACCGATGAAAGACTCATGAACCCACAGCCGTTGTTTAGAAGGTTGACACATTTAGTGTCAAACCATTTTATTGCAAAATAAAATATCAGCCTGTAATAACAGGCTTCATGGCCCTTCTTCATCAGGTCTTTGTCTGCCATCAGGGGAGCTCCACCGGTGCAGTTTGGTCATACAGTACCAATGCACCTGACACCCAAGGAGGTGTGCAAGTTCTGGACCAAGCTGAAACTTGTGAAGAGCTGAGGTTCTTTTATGGGGTTGCATAGTGGGTTTTTTTTTTTTTTTTACAACTTTGGCCACTTAGAGGTAGCTTGGGTTCCTTTTCACTCAGGGGAGCATTGAAGAATGTAGACCCCCCTTGATACAGCAGCAAGTCGTGGATGATGCCAGATGAACTTGCTTGGCAGAACAATTTAAAGCCCCACTCATCTGGTTTGTTGGCAATATACTGGTGGAGAGTGCCAGCCCTGTTGGCTTCATATGAAACCATGACCTCAAACACACTGTGGTTGAAGGTGGATGGTATCATCAGTATCATGCCACAGGACCATGTGATTTTGAGCCATATATGTCATGGTCCCCGTGCCTGCCCAGCCGGCCTCACAAGGCTACACTTGTGTTTTTGCTTTCTCTCTCTCTCCCCTACCTCTCTGCCTGGGCGGAGCTCACAGCTGGCTCCCGCCCTTGGCTCACACAGCTGTTGGCGATCAGCTGATTACCCATCTACTATTTGAGGCTGGGTCACAGATCCTCTCATCGCTGGATGATTGCGCTACTGACGTTAGTCTTTCTTTCCAGCTCCCGTGGTCTTATACCTTTACGCCCTACCTTCGTGATTTGTGAGTGATTTCTCCCTTTCCTGTTCCATTTTATCTTCCCGGACCTGTAACCTCCTCGCGGTACGAACGTGTGTGAGTCGGTTGTGAGGACGTGAGCGAGCGTGAGAGAGAGCCTTCCCCTAATCCCCCGGAACCCTGAATTTTCCCCGTCACTGTATATATTATTGCACTGGTGTGTAAATAAATCGTGTTCTGAGACGTCAACCTGCTCTGCGCTTGAGTCCCTGCTTTCAGTTTGTGACAATATAATTGTTTAGTGTCCATATAGTACTTGTTAAACATGAAATTAAAATTTTTGACAACTTAGTAATATTAATTTACCAGCTACTGTAATTTGGTTAAAAGGTAATCAGTTGTGATATTTGTGATTTCCACGTGTTATTCTTCATTTTTACAATATTTACTAATATTAACTCAGAAAGTTACAAAAATGACTTACTGAGGAAATTATTTCAGCCTATTCTTGCTGTGCTAACACTTAATGTAATTTATCAATAGCAATGGATAAACAAAATGGGTCTAGTGGTCTGATTTTATGGAAAATAGTCAATTTTAATAACATTTAGGTTATGTTAGCATTAGCACCATAAAGGGACAAATAAACCACTTTGACCACTTTTTTAAAAAAATCATTAAACATTTAATTTCACTTTTTTTAATGCTGTCAAGTGACATACATCTGTTTAGTAAGTCCTCTAACACTATCATATATCAAAAAAAATTGTCTTCCTGTCTTAGTTTCATCAAAAACACTCAAAATATGTTGGATGGTTTTTTGTTTCTGGCTTCCTGGTTGGGAGAGGTATAAGAAGAGCCAACAGTTTCCATTCACAGTGCCTTCTGGTGGATATTTTTGGCATTACAGATGTAAACTAAATAATGTAGGTCGATAACCAATTGGTTCACAAAAGCACCTCACAAAATGTAACCCAGGAGGTGACATTAGTATGTCGGAGAAGTATGCGTCACATGATAGAGCGGCTGTGGTGTGTGAGACCTGTCGGCGGTCTGGAGTTACATCACACTGAAAGCATCTGGAGCCTTGCTAAGTGCTGCCAAACCGGCATTTCATCTCTGAGCAAGCTATCCCAGAGAAGTACAGCAAATGTGTAAGTTCATTTCTGAATGTTTGTAAAGCATTCCTATGTTAAGCTTAACAACTGATATATAACTGACGTGTGTAATAGAAGCAATAGTATCAAAAACATGAATTCAATAATTACAAGAATTACAAAACTGAAATCCTTGCAGCTCGAAAAAAAATGTCACCTGCTGAAAACGGGGTGAAGCTCACCAGACAGAACTGTCACATGATATTAAACAAAAGTTGTCAGCTGAGCTCTTTTAAATGGAGAATCATGAAGTATTTCATTTTAATTGGTAGAATCAAGGTACTTTTCATATTTTTGGTCACAGGAGCCTTTTTTGATACAAGCTTAAATGCTTCTGAAGCTTTATTTGGCCATCACCACTCCTCACAAGAATATAGGGCACGTTATTCATTCAGAGCCTGCAGGCCTACATAAACAGTTCCAATATTGTGACTTACATTTCTCTGTAAAATGCTTCACATGTACAAGCAGCAATCGACTGTGAATCAGACCAAGCCTCAAACTGAGAGACCATCAGCATGGCTGACCTGGTTGTAACTGATCCAACATCGCTGGTACAGTGCGTGACTTCTCCCTTGTAGGCGGGCTGTTAAATAACATGTCTACATCTTAAGAGCAATACGTTTGAATTGATCTTATCTTATAATGAGTTTTACCCGCCTGAGAACTGAGTATTTTTGTTTTATTTTGTTCTCATTTTTACAAAGAAATGAATCTTTTATTTTTATATGTTGTCTTATTGAACTAGGAATAATCTTTTTTTGATATTTAGTCATTAACCATTAAATGACTTTATTAGTTGTAATCTTGCTCACTGATGTCATATATTTGTTGTTTTATTATAACCTGAGCCGAATAACTGAAATATAGTGAGCATTAGCGGAAAATATTCTGAGTTGTTACTAAAATTAATTTTACCTGTTACTACATCTGTGTCAAGTCAGTGACTGTTTTCACACACTGAGTGACTGATGAGACTCTTGTGTGTCTGATATGTATTAATGTTAAACATTAACTGTGTATCTTTATAATATATACTGTGTGTATGATGGATTTGTACGTTTTCTCCTCACATGTTGATGAGTCATTATGCAGAGACATGAAAACCTGCAGATCCTGCAGTTTGGGGGAAATCAAATCCAACAATGACACACTTGTAATCATGCTCAAGTGTCAGTAAACGTGTCATAAATGTTTTCTGTTTTCTCTTTTGAGAGTGCTTCATCGATGTGATTTTTTTTCACCTGAAAACCTAAAAATAATAAATGTATAAGCAATAAAGTGCACAAAATGCCCGATGTAGCAAATATTATGGGACTACAGATGAAAGTTGCCTTATGGCTGACTCTGGCATATTTACATATGATACATTTACATGATATATTTATTAATATTTATTGTTTCTTTGAAAATAAATAAATAAAAATTTCAAATCATACAATTTAAAAGTTATATTAAAATTGATATTTCATTCTTTTATGAAGAAGAAGAAGATTTAATAAACAAAATAAATAAACAATTTGACAATTGATGGTTCATGTAAGCGGACAGCTAATGTTATCACACACAGGTCTGTTTTTGATGTTGTTCTTTTAACCCTTTAAAGCCGGTTGGAGCGGACACACTCCATTTTGCGTAACTATTTTTAAATCCCGGTAGCACTGCAAGCACGTAAGTTAGAGCAATAATTTTTTTTGCATATGAAACCGGAGGAGTTGTATTTACATCTTATGCCATCAGCTTGTCCTAGGTCACAGTTTCCTTCCACATAAAGCTTTGCAAAAACTGCATAAAAATCACTTGCAGCAACAAAAACATAATATTCCAGAAACACGCTTTGCCGATCCGATCAGCGGTTTGTAACACTTCCTACGTCCATCAGCGTGAACTGTCGCATGTCCGCCATGAGCTGCCCGAAACCGGAAGTGACGTCATTTTGCGGAAATGTAGTTTTTTACGATCGGGGCCTTATGAGCCTATACTTGTGTTTTTAAAAGTTATGTTTGACTTTATGACTTTCTGTGTCATTTCTGGGATGCTTAGGACTCATATTGCACTGCTGGAAATAGTTTATTTTGATGCATATGCTGTTATTTTGCACTATCATATATTTTTTCGTTTTTCCTGCAGTATATGAAAATTGGTGTATTTCAAAAATAAAACTATGAAGACACTCAAAATAAATTTTCCTGTGGTAGGAAACTAGTTTGTGCAACTTTTTTGTATTTACAGTCTTAGGGATAAGCCTCTTAAATTTCTCTAACTAGAAATATATGTTAAAAAAACAAAAAACGATTTTCAATTTTTTTGTAGTTTATTACACTGTTTTGCAATTTATGTAATTACTATGCACCTAATGCAGACATATTATTAAAGTTTGGGCTATAATGGTTGTATTGATGTATAGCAACTTGAAATGCTCCCAAAAATGGCTCCACAGCATGTAAAAATATGATATAAGCTCTGGCGGACTTGGTTCTATGGTAGGTCTTAAAGGGTTAAATGTTTCATGGATATACAAGAGTCCACCTTTTGTTTTATGGTTGATACATTTGGTCAGGTGCAACTCATCAACAATCAGTGAATCATTTAAAATGAATAAACTGTCTTTTTTTTTTTTTCAGTAAGTAGCCTTTGAGCTACAGTGTAGTCCAAAGCTTGTGCCAGTTTGTAATTGCAGATAAATACTCCCTTCTTTTTGGGCAAGTCATTTTCAAACAGGAAGCTCTGAAAGCCCTTTGGAGCTTAACAGGATAATAACATTATACCTAATGATAATGAGAGCAGAGATTTCACTTTAAACACTCTCAGAGACGTTTTGAGATAAAAACAGAGTTACAGATAAAATACTTTCTGCTGCTGTCTGCTCTTCTTTAGACTCACATTCTGCACACACAAACATCCACGGACAGATTACAGACACACTGACTGAGCATGGGAGAGACACAGTGCTCAATTTATATTACCAAGCAGAACAAATAGAAACAATTTGTAACATCTTTGTGGTTTTACATGAACAACCACAAAGTTGTTACGACATCAGTCGTTCAGGTCAACCAGCAGCTTCTTCCTCCTCTGAGTCATTCACACTGCTGCAGACAATCACTTCGTTCAGAGCCTGAAAATAAGATCATGTCTGTAACAGAGCAGGAAAAAGTGAGCTTACAGCGCCACCATCTGGACAGACAGGCTCATTTCAGCTCTAACTGTAGCTGAGTGTTGATGTTCAAACTGCAGCATTTCTGTGAGAGTCTTTGAATGTTACTTTGTACATTTGGTGAAGCTGTTGCTGCTGTGATGCTCCTCCTCTATAACACTCATAAGTCAGCATATTACTGTGATATATACACTGTTTTTAC
Organism: Aulonocara sp. 'chitande type north' Nkhata Bay; assembly: GCF_057382095.1. Classification (NCBI taxonomy): domain Eukaryota; kingdom Metazoa; phylum Chordata; class Actinopteri; order Cichliformes; family Cichlidae; genus Aulonocara; species Aulonocara sp. 'chitande type north' Nkhata Bay. The sequence goes on along the minus strand of NC_141346.1, from coordinate 28,086,159 downwards.
CTGTTCTATTTATTTCCTGTATTTAAATCTGTTCACACAGATGATTCCTGTGATGAGAAGCTGTTATCAAATGATTTATATATTCTATGAACTTTTCTGTGAGAGAAAATGATTCAAACTAAACGAAATAAAACACTTTCTAACTCTGTAAGTTGTAACTCTGCAGTTGGCACATTGTGTGCTTAGTAGATGATGGCTTGTGTGTACTGTTTGATACGAAAACACCATTTTTACAAAGGTGTGAAGAGTTAATCTAGCTGTGTTCGCTTTTGCAAGAGAACTAAAATGTTTTGATAATTGGATGACAGGTTTCTTTATTTTTGTGTAGAGTTTTGCGAAATTAGCCAATAGTTACAAAAAATGTGCTTACAGTTTTTTCTGATTGCTTAAGCACATTTTTTGTAACTATTGGCTAATTTTGCAAAGCTCTTCACACAAATAAGAAAACCTGAAAATCGATGGCAATAGCAAACAAAAGAGGTGACAGTGGGCAGCCTTGCCTCGTTCCTCTATACAATGGGAAACTATCTGATTTCAGTCCATTAGACAAGATGCATCATACAAACTTTTTACCCACTTAATGAAATTATCACCAAGACTGAATTTATTTAAAGTGTAAAATAAGTAAGTCCATTCTATCCGGTCAAAAGCTTTTTCAGCATCCAGAGAAAGCACCAAACCGCCCATGTTCCTTTGCTGAGCAGCCTGAATTAGATTGAGAAGGCGCCTGACATTATTACGAGAATCACGGCCTTTTATAAAGCCTGTTTGATCTTCTTTAATAATTACAATTCAATTCAATTCAATTTTATTTATATAGCGCCAAATCACAACATAAGTCGCCTCAAGGCGCTTCATAGATACAGAGAAAAACCCAACAATCATATGACCCCCTATGAGCAAGCACTTTAGCAACAGTGGGAAGGAAAAACTCCCTTTTAACAGGAAGAAACCTCCGGCAGAACCAGGCTGAGGGAGGGGCGGCCATCTGCTGCGACCGGTTGGGGTGAGAGAAGGAAGACAGGATAAAGACATGCTGTGGAAGAGAGACAGAGGTTAATAACAGATATGATTCAATGCAGAGAGGTCTGTTACAGGCAGGAGAATTTCGAGTCGAGTAGCTAATATTTTAGAAAGTATCTTCCGGTCCACATTTAGAAGAGCTATCGGTCTATAAGAGGAACAAGACTCTGCGCACTTCCCCTTCTTCAAAATAAGAGAAATATTAGCTTCCCTTAGAGTCTGAGGTAATCTATTATGCAAGAACGAATAATTAAACATATTAAGTAATGGGTCTCTTAACAGCTCACTAAATTCTTTATAAAATTCACTACAAAAACCATCAGGTCCTGGGGCTTTTCCGTTCTTTAAAGTTTTTATAGTGTTTAGTACTTCCTCACTAGAAATGGGAGCATTAAGGGTGGTCTGTTGTTTATTTGTTATGGTAGGCAGACTAAGCCTGGAGAAGAAATCCTCCATTAATTCCAGTGTGTCAACTGGTTGTTCAGATGTATATAGTCTACAATAAAATTCTTTGAAGATGCTATTTATGGCTTTACTATCATATACGCGCTCATTCTGAGCATCACAAATAACTGTAATAAATCGTGTTTCAGATCTTTTCTTAGTAAGATATGCCAAGTATTTTCCAGGTTTGTTTCCATTTTCATAAAATCTTTTTCTAGTAAACTAGGTTAAGCTCTTCATCTTGCGTAAAAAGGCTTTCTAAAGTTGATCTGACTGCAGATATCTCTTGCAGTAAAGCTGAGGTTGGGGAGTCAGCATAAGTCCTTTCTTTTGTTTTCAGTTCTGTCATTAACTGATTCTGCTTCCTCAATTTCTGCTGCCGCTTACTGGTTGAGTAAGAAATAAGAATCCCTCTAGTGTACGGTTTAATAGTTTCCCACAGTAGGGCGGAGTCATTTGTTGACTGCAGATTGATGGACAAGAAATATCTAAACTCAGTGTTGAAGTAAGATATAAATGTATGGTCCTTTAAAATAGTTGTATTTTACCTCCAGTATTTTGCTCTGTTTACCATATTTTTGAGAGAGAGATCCAGCATTACATTGGCATGGTCTGAGATTATAATACTACCAATCTCACACGATAAGACTAAGTGCAATAACAAGGGAGGCTTTTCCTCACAAGGATTGCCACTCCTCTGCTTCTTGAGGTGAATGAAGAGAAAAATACCTGTCCAATTCCACCTTGCTGTAATTTAAGGTGTTCTGCATCATCTAGATGTGTTTCTTGCAAAAGTGCAATATCAATGTGTTTTTTTTCAGAAAGGTGAGTATTTTTCTCCTTTTAATAGGATTATGGACCCCTCTTAAATTCCATGTACACAAACGCAACTTATTACTTGCTATATTATTTAAGTTTACCTTCTATATGGATATATGACTTACTAAAGGCATACTCCTGAGACTCCATAATACAGGGGGGAAAAAAAGAGTCACTGAGCTGGAGAACAAAAACAAAAGCAACCCCCTACTCCCCCCCCCAAAAAACAAAACAAAACAAACAAAAACACAAATACCTTGGGGGTTGTCCCTGCTACCAAATGTACAGGGCATTTAAACCTCTTCCACCTCACGCTCTCTGTACAGGCCTCATAAAAAACAAGAAACTGACCTGTAAGCAATAAATAAATGAGGCTGTAGTTCCCTGAGATCCGGACATAGAATAAACAAAAAACTACTTTTGCTCCCAGCGGTTATAACTTGATGTATGAACTAAGTTTCCCTACATATACAAACATATAATGTAATGCGAACCTGCAAGTATACATGAGAAGAAAAAAAAACAAAAAAAAAAAAACAAAAAAAAACCCACACAATTCAAATGTCACGTAGCATGTAAAAGAGAAATCAAATCATATGAAGTCACCAACTGCTAGACAAGTTACCGAGTAGTGTCTTCCAGCCTCTATTCTAGTGAATGAAGCAGCGAAACGACCTCCTTCGGGGTGTTAAATCTCCTCTGAGTCCCGTTCACCGTTACTCTCAAGATAGCTGGGTGTAGTAATGCATAGTCCACATTCATCTTCCTCAGTCGGGCCTTTACATCATCAAAAGCTTTCCGTCTTCGAGTGACCTCAGAAGAATAATCATTAAAGAAGAATATCCTAGATTCCAAATTCAAATTTTATTTGTCACGTACACAGTCATACACAGTACGATATGTAGTGAAATGCTTGGACAACTGCTCGTGACCTAAAGAAAACAAAAAAGGAAAAGGCTATGAATAAGATAGGAAATAAATATGAAAAATTAAAAAGGGTAGATTTAACTAGGAAGGAATAAAATATAAATTAAGGTTAAAAATGAAATAACTGTACAACACAAATTAGAATGAAGGGTAAATTTAACTGGGAAAGAATATATAAATTAAAGTTGAAAATAAAATAACTGTACAACAACATACACAATATAGAACTATATAAGAATGTATGAAGAAATATAAATATAAATATATATACAATAACAGCAGCTGTACAAGTATTAACTGGAAATGAAGAATGTAGTGACCAGTGTTGTGCAATCCACATTATGTCTTGTGCAGTGCAAATATGCTTAAAGTGATTTAAGTGATGAAGTGAAAACAAAGTCCAGAATGTCCCCTGTGTGTAAGAACTATATGTGTGGGTCAGTACTGTGTGGTGGTGTGATTGAGAGACCGTATCGCCTGCGGGAAGAAGCTCCTCCTCAGTCTCTCTGTGTTGGTCTTTCTTACATGCGGGGCTATCCTGGTTAGATCGGTGGGATCTGAGCCGACGAGCCGCCTCCATCACGCGTTGTTTAGCTGCATAGTTGTGAAACTTCACTATAAACAGCCTGGGACGTTGATCAGCACCGGGCTTCAGTGCTGAGGATCGGTATGCTCGGTCAAGTTTCAGCCTCCCCGCCTTTGTGTACATCTGGAGGTACTCCGGGATCCACCTTTCAAGGAACTTAACTGGATCTGGGCCCTCCGTGCCTTCAGGTAAGCCGACTATACGTACGTTGCACCTGGGATCTCGGTTGTCAAGTTCATCTATATGTTCTTGCATCTCATGTATTTGTTTCTCGAATTGCGCCAGCTTAGCCTCTGATAATGTCGCCGTGTCCTCCGCATTAGCAATCTGTTTCTCCGCCTCATTCATTCTGGCGGCGATCGCCTGCAATTGTGAGGTCTGTTCTTTAATAGCTTCAAGGACAGTAGAAATCTTGGAGTCAATTACTTTAGTAAGATTATCAGTTACTCTATCCAAAGCGTGAGCAAAACTTGCTTCCATAGAGCCGGGACTAGCAGACATGCTCGGTGTCTCCGGTATAGTGCCTAGCTCCTCTTCGCTTCCAGCATAACCGGGAGTTTTCCTCGATGATTTTTTCTTCTAGGCATGTTATCCGAGATTTTTAGGAAGTAACTGTCACGGTCTGACTGGGGCAGACCGTATGTGTTGCAGAGGAGGACTCAAACGCAGACCAAAACGTGGTGTGGATTAACAAAACAAGCCGTTTATTGAGGCTAGCAACGAGGGTACAAAATAATAGGGCATCGGTGAAAACTAAACAATAACCTAAACTGGGTGAACTAATAACAAAACATGAAAAACCTTAACCATAGTGAACTGACAGAGATACCTGGAGATGAGACATGGATGAGCAGACGACCTGACAACGAATGACTGAAAGCACCCGAACTAAATAGACACAGGAGAACAATGAGGAAAGTGGCAACACATGGAGAAAACAGCTGACACGTGAACATAACGACGTCACAGTGGAAGAGTAAACTGAACACGATGAACCCAGAAACACCAGACCTCTTCACAATAAAACAGGAAACATAATGAGACGCAGACATGACAACCAGAACTTGACAACGTAAGACACAGACATGAAACACATGAAGAGCAGGGGAGACTTAACATGGGTTGGAAACACGAGGGGGAATTAATAAGAACTAGAATCACCTAGGCATGGTAACAAATGAACGGAAACTCAAAACACTGGGTCATAAGACCCAGGACCGTGACAGTAACTGTCCAGACTTATGTCAGAACACTCCTCTTTAGAAAATCTGTACTTGACGCTGTTCAAATATAAAGATATGAGATAAATATTAACAAAATACCACTGGAGCTCACTCAGCCACAATGTCTACTCTACGGCGCCATCTTGAATCCCCCACCCTTCTTTATATGGAGCGCCGTTTGTAAAGTGAAACATGCTGAAATTAACAGCAACATTTTTTCACATTTAGCTCAAAACAAGTCATTTTTTACAACATTTAGTAAAATATTTGTAACTTTTCATATTTAAAACAGAATTTTAAATGTTAAATCTAAATGTTAAATATTCAATCTAAATGTTAAATGTTAAATCTAAATATTATATTTAAATCTAAATGTTAAATGTTAAATCTAAATATTATATTTAAATCTAAATCTAAATGTTAATTCTAAATGTTAAATCTAAATATTATATTTAAATCTAAATGTTAAATGTTAAATCTAAATCTAAATGTTAAATCTAAATGCTAAATGTTAAATGTTAAATCTAAATGTTTAGGCTAACATGCAAATTTATTGCACGGATCAGCGGAAATACCAAAATAAAAGCTTTCCAAAATCCTCCGGTGCAAAAGTGTGCCGGTAGTGGTCAGACACGTTCTCCCAAAGCATAATAATTTTCGCTAGATGACAAATTGTCAACATTTTATGCTTTCGGGTACCCAACACCAGAGATGGGAAGTAACGCGTTACTGTAATCTGATTACTTTTTTCAAGTAACGAGTAAAGTAAGGGATTACTATTGCAAAAACGGTAATTAGATTACCGCTACTTTCCCGTAGGAACGCTGCGTTACTGCGTTACTAAAACCGTGATTTTTTTGCGAGAATGTCTCACGACAGTGACGTAAGCGAGTGCGCCGTTAGTGACAACAGCTGTGTGCAGATCAACAATGGATCATATATCGAGTGCAGAGAGAGTATGAGCGTGCAGCGTTTAAAGCGTGGAAGTACTGACCTTACTTTGAGTTTGATTCCATAAAAAGTGACAAAAACATTAGTGTCCGCTGTGCGTGGGAAGAAAACTTCTTTTTACAGCGAAAAAACCCCTAAACTTCCAACAAGCACCGAGTAGCTACGACGTAATGGGAAACTCACAGAGAAACTGCCGTATCCTTCCACTGACCGCGGCACACCTGCACCAGGGTAACCCTCCGCCTACACCACTCCTGCTTTACAGGTGAAAATAGAGCAACAGGACCGCTGAGTCTGTGACTTTATTTATTTTCTGCTGTGTTTTACTTGCATCTATTTGAAAGACTGAGTGTAAACACAAAAAATATTTTATTTTATGTGCTGGAATGTGCAGAAAATAGGTTTAAATGTTAAACTAATTTCTTCCAGTCAGAGAATGTTGCATATAATTAAATTTTTGCTTGATGCATAAAGTTAAAAGATTAAAACTAATAAAACAAGTTTTAAAAAGAGACTTTTCCATTTGATTACATTTTGTATGATGATTATGCAGAAAAAGTAGAATTGGGCTGAAAGATCTATCGCTTTATCACCTCTTCAGGTTGTAAATCGTGTTTTTAAAAAGTAACTAAGTAACTAAGTAATTAATTACTTTTGAAAATAAGTAATCAGTAAAGTAAGGGGATTACTTTTTTGGGGAAGTAATCAGTAATTAGTTACTGATTACTTTTTTCAAGTAACTTGACCAACACTGCCCAACACGTTCCTAAATTACGGCATCGGAAAAAGGAGAGCACATGAGAACCGTTTGGACTCAATCTGCACATGTTCTTTCATTTTCTAAAAATCGATTTGGAAAACACTATTTTACGTCATTTAACTGCTAGTTAAGGAATAAGGTTATAGTTAGGGATAAGGTTAGGTTTAGGGCTGGAACGTCTATTATGGCGGGACCATCATTCCACTGGAATTCAGCCATAACCCGACCATGAGAAAGCACGTCCGGCGATTTAGTTGAAAACATCGGAAGATCCGTTTTGTCAGCCATCCAAAGGTTTAGCAGTAGTGCACTCTTAGCAGCTGCAGTCTCCACTTCACAATCGCTGCAGCACATGTCCAGCAAAATCGCTGGACATGCTCGTAGGCAAGAAGTGAAGCAGCACATGGCGGGGAGAAGTGAAGAGGAGAACAGACACAATTTTGCACCGGAGGTTTTCGGGAAGCTTTTATTTTGGTATTTCCGTTGATCCGTACAATAAATTTGCATATTAGCCTAAACATTTAGGTTTAACATTTAGATTTAACATTTAAAATTTAGATTTAACATTTAACATTTAGATTTAACATTTAACATTTAGATTTAACATTTAACATATAGATTTAAATATAATATTTAGATTTAATATTTAACATTTAGATTTAACATTTAGATTTAACATTTAACATTTAGATTTAAATATAATATTTAGATTTAATATTTAACATTTAGATTTAATATTTAGCATTTGATGAAAAGTTACAAATATTTTACTAAATGTTGTAAAAAATTACTCGAAAAAGTATGTTTTTGTAAGGTTTTGAGCTAAATGTGGAAAAATGTTGCCGTTAATTTCAGCATGTTTCACTTTACAAACGGCGCCCCATATCTTTACAGACGTGACAAAAACAGGAAAGAAGGGTGGGGAGATAACCGACACCTAAACTGGAGGAAACTAAAGAACAGACCTGGACATGGGACACACTGAAGTACACAGAGTTACACCGAGAAATGCAGACGAGCAGAGGCAAACACACACTATAAATACACACCAGGTAACGAGGAGATGACACGCAGGGGTGGACACAGCTGAAACTAATGGACATAACGAGAAGCAGACCTAAAAAGTAAAACAGGAAACACACCGACTGTTTTACAACAAAAAACTTGGGCACACGAACAGAGCACAGAGGGAAGACACAGGTAGGGACGATAAACACGACAAGCACGACAAACACGACAACCAAACCCAAAGAACTAATACAAAATCAGAATAAACACCAAACACAAGATGAAACCAAAAGGAAACACAAAACGCTGGGTCAATGACCCAGGAGCATGACAGATGGGGTGGCCATTTTTGGCCACGAACAAGCTGAGAGGGAGTTTTTCTGTTTTTGCTCTCCCTGTGCAAAAATAACAATGCTGTATAATCAATGTTGATGTGAATCAATCACATGTCCCAGACTCTACTGTTATTAATACAAGAAATTCCAGTAGCACTGCAGATAAAATTGTGTGATTTGAGTTTTGTCTCCCAACTGGTGCAGTGAACAAACAAACTGGTGTTTAAAGGGTTAAAAATGTAAAAAGTAACAACTATTTTATATTTATGAAAAGAACTGAAGTTAGTTAAAAGCTTCATGCAGAAAAAAATGACAAAAAACATGAAGATAATAAAAATTACAGATCCAATCTGTTGGTGGACACCTTTGCCACGAACAAGCTGAGAGGGTAGTTTTGAACAAACCCAGAGAATGCTAATTTTATGGCAAAAAGGGAAACAAACTCATGTTTTAGAATATTTGACGTCACATGTCACTGTAACTATAAACAAAATCACAGCAAGAGAGAAAAGAAAAATAGAGAAAAAACTAAGAAACAGTAAAACGATATGAGTGCAGGCGATTAGCATGAAGGTTTACGGTGTACAACTTTACCTCCAGTTAACGGTGCAGAATGTAACGGTCCAGCTGAGCAGAAACGTTACCGGCCGCCCTGACAAACACAGGAAGACACACCCCTTTTCAGGAAGTAGCACGAAGAATTTTGAAACTATCAAGAGAACCACAACCTGACACTGCAGTAGAAGGAACTCATATAATACTTGAACTCCCAGTCCTGTATTGTGTTCACGAAGGAACTGAGGCTCAGCCTGTCCAGAATCAGGACTGATGGCTCGTGTCTGTACCTGTGTGAGGTGAATCAATGTGATGGCTTTGGCAGATTTATCTTAGTGACACTGGTAACTGGATCAGGTAATTAAGTAAAATTTTAAACTCCTTCAGTTCTACATGACTTTCTTTTCAGATGAATAAAAATCTGCTTGGAAATGTGTGTGAAAATAATTTTAGTGCTTATTAGTGATTTAAAATACTTGTTTAAGATGTGTTTGTGTCTCTGCAGCAGGGAGAGAAAACCTGAGACATCAAACACAGAGTGGAGGAAGGATCGGCCTCTACTGACAGCAGCTCTGCTGCAGATGGTCGATATCACTTTAAATAGAACACGTGTTTGAGTAGAGGCATAAAAAAACACAATCACAATAGCAAATGAAATATAGCCATCCCAAATCCACTCAGTTTTGTGGATGTGCAGAAGCAAATTAAGAGAAAGAGAGAAAGAATAGAGAGTCTTCAGAGCCTCTTCTTCTCCATGCACCTTGAAACTATAAGTGAAGTTGTGGTAGAAGTTTTTTTTTTTTCTGATTTGTTTCTGTTGCCGTGTTTCCATTTATAAAGCTATTGGTTTATTATTACTTATATTGCAGTAATATTTCTGCTGTCTGCCAGTTTTTGACTCCTCTGATGAAGCTGCAGTGTTTGTGTTCTGCTTTGATCCACAGTGATCTGCTTCTTTATTGTCTGATCTCATAAAAACTGTCAGACTGCAGCTGTGAGTTCAGACCTTCAGGATCCATTTACAGCTTTAATTCTTACACACTATAGATTAATCTTGTTATTGTTAATCTGAAACTCTGCTGCATTCACTGATTTTAATCCTGTGTCTTGCAGTGCACTGATATTTTCTGTCTGATAATAATTGCTATCCTGTAAATGTGAATCAGCCTGAAATGAAATCAGTGAGTTGTTAACACTGGTGTTGTTTTATTGCACTTTTTCTATAATGAAATCTTCACCTGGCTGCAGGTTTACAGCTGTGTGTGTTTCTGCACCATCGGGATCTTTATGAAATGACCCAAAGACCTCTGACTGGTTCCAGTAACCTGATAGATTTTTGGTTTGTGTTTATTTCTACTTTTGTGTTTCTGATTGAGTCCAGACTAAACTCCAACATTCACTCATGTTTTTAATAATGTGCAGCTATGAATAAATTCAAATGTTTCCTGTTTGCTCTGCATCTTTTTAAACAAACATTTAGTTTTTTCTTCATTTGTGTTTCCACCTTCAGCCTCTTTGTTCTTTCTTCCAGCTGAGATGGATTTAAGGTGGAAATGAGACAATCGGTTCATGAGCTGCCAGGACGTCAGATATCAGTGGACTGCTGTGCAGTTTATTTATTGTGTTTGACTTTATCGCCTCCATGTGGACATTTATGGGAATCAGTCAAGTGAAGAAGTTGAAAGATTGTTAAAGGATTTTATTCAGCACAGATGCTGGAAAATCACCCTCCTCTCAATCAACCTGTACACGAAGCAACTGGTAACAGAGATGTTTTATATGAAAGTTTCTACTTCATACAAACCCTCCTTTATTATGCAGACTCAGCACAGAGTCATGAGTGGAGAATAGATTTGTAGTCCGTCACATCAATGTAGTGTCACCATCCTGTTCAGCCATGTTTACAATGAATCCTCTAAAATGCTGCCATTCATATCAGTGCGCTCTGTTTATCCACTGGTGGGCCCATTTTACATGCGCTCTTTAAATGACTGTAACTCCGTCATTGTGTATGTTAGAGACATAATATGAACGGTTTTTAAAAGAAGAAAAGCTGCACTTTACGGCGATATTTGGTGTATTATGGTAGCACAAACTGTTCACAAGCTACTGCTGTCTGAAAAAAGAAAAGTCAATTCCTCTTAGGTGTTACCATGGGTGATTTGCACCACTGTAGCTCCTCGACCAGTTGGGCAAGAGAGACATTTCAGACGGTTACTGAAAGATGAGAAGTTGTGCTTTACGAAACTTTATGGTGCATCATTAGAAAGCATGAGTAACAATGGTCCAATCACAACTAAGAATTGATGACGCACGGAGCAGAGACGCAGGTGTGGAGAAGTGGCAATGCCCCCCAAAAAGGCCTGGAGATTTAAAAACCTGAGTGTCCCAGGCTAAAAAACGTTTTTGTACGTATTTATTAAAATTCATATTTAACGTTGATGTCGTGTTACATTTTGTTCCTGCTGAATATCAGTTTCTACTTAACTAAATATCTGAAAAAACAGAGTCCGTTTATTTCCACTTTAAACTGTTGTTCCATTGTAATAACAATACGACAATGTAAAATGACAGATACTGAAAGTGGAGTTCATTTTGAGAAAAGGGGCAAAAACATTCACTTATAGTATGATTTCTGACCCTTTTACAGCCAAAATGACCAAATAAGGCAGTCTGTATAACACTTGGTCACTAAAGGGTTAATATTGACCGGTTCTCACATATTAGTATTTAGCCACGTCCCTGCTCAAGATGATTGTAGAAGTTGTGATCACCTCGACTGCAATAACAGAAAAAAACTTTTAAAGAAGGATCAGAGTTTCTTTTCATTATTTCTGTCAAACATTTATCACATTTTTGTGGCGATGAATGTGTTTGAAAACCTTTAATTTGTTTACTGCCTCATATATCAACTACTACACCTGCTGCACCCTCTCACCTCTGATGGTGTTTGAGGGAGTGAAACAATTGAAATGAACACAAACTTAAATGCAACATAAGCATCATGTCAGTGGCTGCCTTATCTGTATGTTTAGGATCATTATCCTCCTACATTGACTGAGACTGAAGGACTGTTTGTTAACTTCGGTGAGAACTCTGACATTTCTAAACTGAAGTTTATTTATATAGAAGAAAGTGTTAACAAGCTTAAAAGTTGTTGTGAGTGGAAAATAATTTTTTTTTAGGTCAAACAAACATCGCTCTCAAACTGCTCCTCTTCCTGGAATGAGACACAGCCTGATAAACAAGAAAGGCTCCATTCACTGCAGAAACATGTTGTTGAGATCAGAGCTCAGACTAGTTTCAGTTATGAGGAAGAGAAACTCACACAGTCACTGACACTGAGAGGAGAAATGGCGCAGAAAGGAGTTCAGCTGGACCGAGAAACCTTCTCTTGTTCCATCTGTTTGGATCTACTGAAGGATCCGGTGACTACAACCTGTGGACACAGCTACTGCAGGAACTGTATTAAAAGTTTCTGGGATGAAGAGGACAGGAAGGGAATCCACAGCTGCCCTCAGTGCAGGAAGACTTTCATACCGAGGCCTGTCCTGGAGAAAAACACCATGTTAGCAGCTTTAGTGGAGCAGCTGAGGAAGACTGGACTCCAAGCTGCTCCAGCTGATCACTGCTATGCTGGACCTGAAGATGTGGCCTGTGATGTCTGCACTGGGAAGAAAGTGAAAGCCATCAAGTCCTGTTTAGTCTGTCTGGCCTCTTACTGTGAGAAACACCTCCAACCTCACTATGAATCTCAAACTTTTAAAAAGCATACGCTGGTTAAAACTTCTGTGAAGCTCCAGGAGAACATCTGCTCTCGTCATGATGAGGTGATGAAGATTTTCTGTCATACTGATCAGCAGAGTATCTGTTTTGTCTGCTCAATGGATGAACATAAAGGCCATGAAACAGTCCCAGCTGCAGCAGAAAGGACTGAGAAGCAGAAGGAGCTCGAGGTGAGACGACTAAACATCCAGCAGAGAATCCAGGAGCGAGAGAAAGATGTGAAGCTGCTTCAACAGGAGGTGGAGGCCATCAATGGCTCTGCTGATAAAGCAGTGGAGGACAGTGAGAAGATGTTCACTGAGCTGATCCGTCTCCTCCAGAAAAGAAGCTCTGATGTGAAGCAGCAGGTCAGATCCCAGCAGGAAACTGAAGTGAGTCGAGTCAAAGAGCTTCAGGAGAAGCTGGAGCAGGAGATCGCTGAGCTGAAGAGGAAAGACGGCGAGCTGGAGCAGCTCTCACACACAGAGGATCACAACCAGTTTCTACACAACTACCCCTCACTGTCAGCACTCAGTGAGTCTACACACTCATCCAGCATCAATATTCGTCCTCTGAGGTACTTTGAGGATGTGACAGCAGCTGTGTCAGAGACCAGAGATAAACTACAGGACATTCTGAGAGAGGAATGGGCAAACATCTCACTGACAGTCACTGAAGTGGATGTTTTACTGTCACCAGCAGAGCCAAAGACCAGAGCTGGATTCTTAAAATATTCACGTGAAATCACACTGGATCCAAACACAGCACACACACATCTGTTATTATCTGAGGCGAACAGAAAAGTAACAAGAATGGAACAACAAAAGTCTTATTCTGAGCATCCAGACAGATTCACTCAAAATCATCAGGTCCTGAGTAGAGAGAGTCTGACTGGACGTTGTTACTGGGAGGTGGAGTGGAGAGGTGAAGCAGTTCGTGTAGCAGTCGCATACAAGAATATCAGCAGAACAGCGTGGGGCAATGAATGTTTATTTGGAAACAATGACAAATCTTGGGCATTACGTTGGTATCTAGGAAGTTTTACATTTTTTCACAACGATGTCCAAACTGTCCTCTCAGGGCCTCGGTCCTGCAGAGTAGGAGTGTACCTGGATCACAGAGCAGGTATTCTGTCTTTCTACAGAGTCTCTAAAACCATGACTCTCCTCCACAGAGTCCAGACCACATTCACTCAGCCGCTCTATGCTGGAGTTTGTCTTGGACTTGGAGACACTGCAGAGTTGATTAAAGTCAAACAGAGAAGACAGGTTCATGTTGATCCCTGACCATTATATGTACTTGTGTAGTTTCTAAATGAGGCTTTACATTTTAGAAGCTGAGAAGTTCAGTGGTCCATTGATGTGTGAAAATAATATTGCAGTGATTCAAACTGTACTTACATTTATATACCTTACATCAATATAAACCTGAATTTGTTCTTATGGCTGATAATCATGTGAGTTTAAATGATACTACTCTTCATATTCAGCATGTTTGAAATCTGTCATCAGTCTGGTTAGTGCTTTTATTCTGTAGTTGCTGTAGTGGGTTGTCAAATGCAACAATATATTGGAGCTGCAGTGATTCATCAGTTAGTCAATGATTAGAGAATTGATTGTTTTATCATTATTTTAGTCACATTTAAAGCTGGTTCCAGTTTCTGAAATGTGAAGATTGTTGATTTTCTTGATCATACATGACTGTAAACTTAATGTCTTTGAGGTTTGAACTTTTAAAATGTAACAAAAATTAAATACTTAATGTTTGACATTTAATTTTATATTTCATATGAAAAGTTTGATCAGACATGACAGGAAGAAAGACTAAAGTGCAGAGTGGAGACAAACAGCTGGAAATACTTGTTGGAAAGGATTGTCATGCTTCAGAAAAACACACAGCACACACTCTAACAGTCCTTTATTTGCACTGAAGGAGACACGTGAAGAAACCAAATCACACAATAATGAAGTGAACACATTCATAGTCAGAGTCGGTGTCAATGACAGAGGCAGGAATTTCTCTGTCCTGCATGTGGAGAAATCTGCTGTTAAATCAGAACATTAACAGGTTTCAGGTTGTATTCAAACACACATTACTGTGTATCATGTGTCAGCAGGCATGTGTTAACAGGGACTATAAGGCACTTTAGTGGCTTTAGAATAGAATAGCCTTTATTGTCATTGTACAGAGTACAACGAAATTGGAGTGCCACTCCCTTGGTGCAAGTTTCAATAATAAATATAAATGTAAAATATAAAAAGTACAAAAAAACAATCATAAGTACTCAAACAATAGTATGTACAATATATACAGGATAGCAGCATTAATATAATGACAGTATGAATAGCAAATTCAAATTCAAATTTTATTTGTCACGTACACAGTCATACACAGTACGATATGCAGTGAAATGCTTGGACAACTGCTCGTGACCTAAAGAAAACAAAAAAGGAAAAGGCTATGAATAAGATAGGAAATAAATATGAAAAATTAAAAAGGGTAAATTTTACTAGGAAGGAATAAAATATAAATTAAGGTTAAAAAGGAAATAACTGTACAACACAAATTAGAATGAAGGGTAAATTTAACTGGGAAAGAATAAGATAAAATATATAAATTAAAGTTGAAAATAAAATAACTGTACAACAAAATACACAATATAGAACTATATAAGAATGTATGAAGAAATATAAATAAATATATACACAATAACAGCAGCTGTACAAGTATTAACTGGAAATGAAGAATATAATGTCCAGTGTTGTGCAATCCACATTATGTCTTCTGCAGTGCACATATGCTTAAAGTGATTTAAGCATAATATAATGACAGTGACGGTATGGAATAGGTTCAATTGTTTTTGTGCTTATTTACTACGGTGATAGCTCTGGGAAAGAAGCTATCCCTGAATCTGTTTGTCCTGGTTTTATGTGACCTGTACCGTCGGCCTGACGGTAATAGTTCAAACAGTTGGTTGCTGGGGTGAGAGTGGTCCTTGATGATATTGCCAGCTCTGCTGAGGTACCGAGAGTTTGCAGTGACCTCCAGGCTGGGCAGAGAGCAGCCAGTGATCTTCTGGGCTGTGTTGATGACCCTCTGCAGTACTTTCCTGTCTGCAGCTGAGCACCCTGCATACCATGTTGTTATGCCGTACGTTAGGATGCTCTCTATGGTGGCTCTGTAAAATGTCACCAGCAGCCTCTCCTCCAGGTTGTTCCTCCTGAGCACTCTCAGAAAGTGGAGACGCTGCTGGGCCTTTTTAACCACCGCCGTGGTATTTGCAGTCCAGGAGAGGTCATCAGAGATCTGAACGCCCAGAAACCTCATGGAGTGTACCCTCTCCACACAGTTCCCGTGAATGTAAAGTGGGGCCGGGTCTGCTCTGCCCTTCCTGAAGTCCAAGATAAGTTCTTTAGTTTTCGTGGTGTTCAGTTGGAGGTTGTTAACCGAACACCACTCAGTCAGTCTGTTAACCTCATCTCTGTAGTCCGACTCATCCCCCCTTGAGATGAGTCCAACCACTGTGGTGTCATCCGCGAACTTTATGATGGTGTTTGAGAGATGGGTAGGGGAGCAGTCAGGTGTGTAGAACGTAAACAGGAGGGGACTCAAAACACATCCTTGTGGAGACCCGGTGCTGAGTGTGATGGTGCTGGACCGGTGGGGGCCGAGTCTGACAGACTGTGGTCTATTTGTCAGGAAGTCCTTGATCCAGAGGCAGATGGGGGTGGAGAGTCCCAGGTGAGACAGTTTCTGGACCAGGATCTCCGGGATGATATGATTGAATGCTGAGCTGAAGTCCAGAAAGAGCATTCTCACATAGCTTCCTCGGTGCTCCAGGTGACTCAGCGCAGTGTGGAGCGCTATGGTGATAGCGTCCTCGGTGGAACGATTTGTCCTGTAGGCAAATTGGTGGGGGTCCAGAGTGGGAGGCAGACCGGCCCTGATGTGCTGACAGAGCAGTCTCTCAAAGCACTTCATCACTACAGGTGTTACGGCCCTAGCAGGGCCTCTCTCTCTCCTGAGGGTGCCTGTGTGGGCGTGTCCCACTACCTCCTGCCTGAGGTGCCACCTTTCCCTCCTGTACAGCTGACTCCCATCAGCAATTAAGGGTATTTAAGCCCAGAGCAGGGTGAGCTCTGGGCCAGAGTGCCAGTAGAGTGGTTTCCAGCTAGTGAGCTGTGTGTCTTGTGGTGTTTCCAGCTAGTGAGCTGTGTGTCTTGTGGTGTTTCCAGCTAGTGAGCTGCACTTTCCTTTTGACTTTTTGCTTTATTTGACCAACGCCTGAGTTTTGTTTGTGTTTTGTTGGTGTTTTATGGTGATAACGGCTTGTCCGTCTCTTTTAGTTGAATTACTTCAATAAAACTGTTTTATTTAACTGTTTTGCCTCCTTGACTCCTTTTTCTGACCCGGTCACTTTTGTTACTTCCCCCTCACCGCCTAGACCCCCCCCCAGGGGAACGTAACACAGGCGTAAGTGCAACAGGCCTGTAGTCATTTGGGCTGGCCACAGCTGTCTTGGTGATGGGGATGATGGTGGAGGTTTTTAGGCAGGGCGGGACGGTGTTTGATGACAAGGAAAGGTTGAAGATTTTAGTACATTCATTTTTTTTATTTAGTACTTTAACCCTTTAAGACCTACCATAGAACCAAGTCCGCCAGAGCTTATATTATATTTTTACATGCTGTGGAGCCATTTTTGGGAGCATTTCAAGTTGCTATACATCAATACAACCATTATAGCACAAATTTTAATAATATGTATGCATTAAGTGCATAGTAATTACATAAATTGCAAAAAAGTGCAATAAACTACAAACAAATTGAAAATCGTTTTTTGATTTTTTAACATATATTTCTAGTTAGAGAAATTTAAGAGGCTTATCCCTCAAAACTGTAAATACAAAAAAGTTGCAAAAACTAGTTTCCCACCAAAGGAAATTTATTTTAAGTGTCTTCATAGTTTTATTTTTGAGATACACCAATTTTCATATACTGCAGGAAAAACGAAAAAATATATGATAGTGCAAAATAACAGCATATGCATCAAAATAAACTATTTCCAGCAGTGCAATATGAGTCCTAAGCATCCCAGAAACGACACAGAAAGTCATAAAGTCAAACATAACTTTTAAAAACACAAGTATAGGCTCATGAGGCCACGATGGTTAAAAACTACATTTCCGCAAAATGACGTCACTTCCGGTTTCGGTAAGGTCATGCGGTCATGTGATAGTTCACACTGATGGACGTAGGAAGTGTTACGAACAGCTGATCGGATCGGCAAAGCGTGTTTCTGGAATATTATATTTTTGTTGCTGCTTTTTAATGCAGTTTTTGCAAAGCTATATGTGGAAGAAAACTGTGACCTAGGACAAGCTGATGGTATAAGATGTAAGTACAACTCCTCTGGTTTCATATGCAAAAAAATTATTGCGCTAGCTTACGTGGTTGCAGAGCTACCGGGATTTAAAAATAGTTACGCAAAATGGAGCGCGTCCGCTCCGACCGGCTTTAAAGGGTTAATACATATTTATATGTTTAACACAGTCAGGTGCACGGGTTCTTTATGCTAAAAAGAGGCAGATGTGCTTCCAAGATTTAAAGTTGTTTTTTATTTAAAAAAAAACAACAAAAAACAAATAAAAAAAAAAACCCTACAAATTCAATCATACAGGGAAGAGGAGTTAAGGACTGAGGCTTACCAGCAGGTGAGAATGGTCGACACAAGGGGAAGGCGGATCCATCAAATAAATAAATAAGTAAATAAAAAATAGATCAACTCAGGCACTTTTGAACGTGGAGTAATCCTGATACATCAAGTGAGTGAAAAACCTGGAAATATTGGCCCGGTCTCAATATGCGTACTTGTGTTCTCATGTACTCGTAATACGTCATCAATCGGAGACCAAGTACTGTTCCAATTCAAAGCACGCATCAAGCTGAGAACGCAACAAAATTCCCGGATGTGTTCTCGCTCCGCCTGTTTCATCGAGCATGCATTGGTGGTGATTTTTTTGTGTTTTTGGTGCAGCTAAATATCCCAGAATACATTTTGTCCAAAACTCAAATGCGGCAATGGTGGAGGAGTGCGGCTAAACACTTTTAAATATTAAATATTACTCTTTCTGGGTCACAAAATGAACTTTATTTTCAGGCAAGAATGTATCTCTGTAAACTTTAAATATCTGCTCGATTTATCAGGATATTTCCAAAAGTGCTCTGATGATTTCGAAGACGTCTGCTTGATAGCAGACCAAGAGGTCAAGGATCACTAGAGCCCGGCGAGAAGAGCGGATTCAAACCCCCCGCGGTCTTTCATTACTCAAGTTAAACATGATATATACGTCTCTTAGATAACTTTGAAATGTTAATGTTTGGTTTATTTCAAACATTAACATTTCAAACAGTGTTTTAAACACTGATTTCCTTTCCGATACGATACCAAGTAAAATTCAGGGTGATACTGATCCATAACTGACACTCTGTACAAACACGTAATGTTTCATTGTATTTCAAAATCCAATATGTAATTGTATTATGTAATTGTAATAATAATATAATAATATAGCTTCATAATGATTACAAGACATCAGACTACTTGTTCTTATCACTTAATAATGCAGAGTTCATCATATAGAAATAAAAAAACTGAAGTTGTGCGCTACTTGAACACCTTGCCTGCCTGCAGCACTAAAGGACTCTGTGAGAGACGTCTGTCTCGCCCTAGCAGCACCTGTCCCTCTCCTCCTCTTCAGTTCGCCTCAACATAAGCTCATCATTTTCTACCACAAGGTTAGTGGTGTTGCCACAACAACTCACTGTCTTGCCACATGTATCGCAAACACTTTCTTGGCTGTTTGTGGAGGTAAAATACGTCCACACGTGACTCCGTTTACACTCAGCCATTGTTGTGAGTGCGCACGCCAGGGGCTGTGACACATTTATACAGCTGTATTTCTCATATGACTATGAAAGGCGTAAGAGGAAGTAGTTCCTTCCAATTTAGACGATCCGAATGATACAGTTTCTTTCCACTGTGTTCTGATTAATTAAAAACTACAAATTTACCCCAAAGTACTAAAATGTTGAAATTTAAATATGAGAATCAATTCTAGAATATAAATTACTGGTATCGAAAGAATCGATATTTCATTGTCGATCTGCACACCACTAATGTTAACAGTGTTTTATTTGTTCCTGAGAAAATCGGTTTGGCTGAGATTAGCTGACTCTGGATTAAACCTTACATTAAAAATATTTTCATTCAGCAGGAAACAGTTTAACCGGGAACAAAAACAGCTGTTAATACGTAGTTTACTCTTAGTTAACTATGCTAACCAAGAGTAAACAAACAATTATGTGTTCCTGGTTATGGAGGAATTGTGTAACGGGCTGAATATGGATGTTCACTTACTCCCTTCAAATGTGTTCACTAGTTCTATGACCTTTGACCCTGGCACTCTCCTCGTCTTCACACCAGACAATTTCTATCATTATGTTATCAACAAGGCCTTGAATTATACTGGACAATATCTGAAGGCCATATACAGGTTCAGTGAAGGTGGTGTTGAAGGTGTGCAGGTGGATCAGTTTGTCAGAGGAGACACTGTAGGAGGACACAATCCCTGCAGAACAGTCCACATACACTGCTACTTTGTGAGAGAGCGCTGAGGGGAGAAGAGGGATGGCTCTTGCTATGTAATCATGGTCTCCATAGTAACCAACACCATCATGACAGTAGAGACTCCAGGACTGAGAAGTCCTTACAAACCTGCTGTCATCACTGTGTGGTTTATTCTGCAGCTCACTTACTGGTTTTTCTCTTGATGTTGATAATTTATCAACATCAAGAATAATATCTGACAAAGTTGTATTTTACTCTATTGTATATAGTATTTGTATTCTATTTTATTCTATTGTTTATAGTATTTAATTTTATTCTATTCTACTGTGTACAGTATCTTATTCTTATCCTGTTCCAGAGTTTTTCTAATGTTTTGCTATGTAACTTTGCACTGTCCACTTTCTGCTGTAACAAAAGCAATTTCCTCAACTCTTTCTGGGACAGTGGCACGGCTGCCCCTCTGTTGTTCTTCCTTGGTCTCTTGTGTTCTGGGGGCCTCTGGATGTCTGGAGTCTTGATCTCCTCCATACCTGCTTCATGCCCTGGAGGACAGGGCTGTGGCCCCCCCACACCCTCTAGCAGATCATTACATGAAGGAACCTGTTAAACACAAGCGCGCTCATGCTCACAGGTGTACACATGGGTGCTCACACACACAAACTAAACCCTTTTTGGCTCCTACCTCGAAGCACACTGTGCGCTGTCGATCTTACGTGCTGCACAATAATATTTAATAGTTAGTATTTACTGTTATATTCACATAGATCATCGCGATGATGTTTTGCTATATTTCTGTCTTTTTTTGCTTGTTTTCTCTTCTTTCTTTCTCAACAGGTGATCCATGTGATTGATACATGTATTTTTTGTCTGTTTGTTTTGTTGGTTTTTGTTTATTGCCCTTTGTCACTGTTCCTCTTCCCTGCTGTTTTTCTTTCCCTCTTTCTTTCCCCCAGTCAAGTCTGTCCCGTATTTAGCAAATTGAAAATAAAATAAAATAAACAATAAAAGGTGAATCCAATACAGCAAGGCTGGGATGGTCCATTTGGTAAAGTCAGTCCGTTGGGCATCTTTCTTTGCCTTTAGACAATAATTCTGATGGCAAAAGAACAACAACAACAATTTCCCACGTGCGGGACTAATAAAGGTTCTGTTATCCTAAAGGCACTTACTGTACTGTGATTTTACTTGCACTGACACGCCTACGCTGTCCGACTGGTTCAACAAATTTATAGTCTCACTGCTGTTGAAAAAAATGAAAAAAAAAAAAAATGAAAAAAATGCTTAAACCCTAACTGTGATTCCTGTAGCACAATCTCTAAAACTATTCAGACTTATAGCAAAACCACTCACTGAGTTTGCAAAACTAAAAGCACAAAAACTGCTTTGCACTCAGTTTGCAATTTTGTAACACACACTTTGCAAAACTGTAGGCACAATTCACTGCACAACACTCAATTACCAAATTTCCAACACACTCCTAGCAAAAGTATACACATGTATGGCTATCATTAACACTAATTTGCCAACTGTCTGGCACACTTTCACATGTGAAAACTTTTTTAGATAATTCGTTCACTTTGCAATCAGCCTAAGCACTATAATACAGGTAAGCTGTGTGTGCGGAGTACAATGGAGGGAGCAGAAAGAGTGAGAAGTAGAGGAGGCCGAGGAAGAGGACGTGGAGGTGAAAAAGTAGGATGAAGAGGACGACAAGGACAAGGAGGAGCAAGAGGAAGACGAGGAGGGGGGAGAGGAGGACGAGGAGGGGGGAGAGGAAGGGTAAGAAGAGTAAGAAATAGAATTGCTGATGACATCAGAGCTACAATAGTGGACCATGTAATCAACCGTGGAATGACCCTGAGGGAAGCTGGCCAACGGGTCCAGCCTAACTCGAGCCGCTACACTGTAGCAAGCATCATAAGGACATCTTGAAATGAGAATCGGTGAGTACAGTCACTTCGCACAAAGATTTGTAGCACTGCCATATGCCAATGAGAAACACACCAATACCATTGATGTAAAAATACTGAAATTGTTACTTTACAGAATTGCTAGATGACCAGATGCTGGGGGCAGAGGAAGCATGTTCACTGCAGACCAAGTAACCCATATAGTCATTATGGCGATTGCAAATAATCCTATACTTGGAAATAAACACTTGTGTTTGTTTTGATGTGTTTGAATAAACACCAGTACTTGAAGTTTGGATCCCTCTATGCTTATGGATCTATGACAGAAGTATGAGCTCAAACTGACATAGCCTACCTTGTGCACAGAGAACGCAAAAGCCAGATGTGTTTTGTATTCATACCATCAGTGTGCAGTTGGCGCATTGTGTGCTTAGTAGATGATGGCTTGTGTGTAGGGGAGACCGGGGATAGTTGTAACATTTTTGACACTTCTGTCTGTAAATTGAAGCTCTTTTAAGGTAGTGGATTCAAAATGTAATGCAAAGTATTTACATGTCTCGGCTATTAAATAGTGCAGCTATTTTCTCTGCAGCACAATTACCCATTGCATGGTATGGTCTCAAACACAAAGAGTGAAATGTTACAATTAACCCCATAGTCTGGGTTAGTTGTAACATATCCTGGGGTGAAATGTAACACAATGAAATAAGGGTACTAACAAAACATTAACATGTAATCTTTGTTTATTCAACACATGAATGCACTTAGAGCCATTTATGTAGTTATGTGTGTGTGTGACAGAATGCAGAAATCTAGCTTTTGAACATATTCCAACCCCCCAAAAAAGACAAATTATGGAATTTTCTGCAACTGAATATTTCATTAATTTTGGTTGGTCTTCCTTGAGTTTGGCCTCATTGGCTCAGTGGGCATTATAACTTACAACTCTTGCACCAATTTTGAACATAACAATGAAGCTGAAAAAATGTAGTTGTTCACCAGCATCGCAATTCCATTACTTTTTATCATGGCTTACCTTGGTGTGGTTTGCAAAGTGCTTCAGAAAGATGAGGAAATCTGTTTCTTGCACCCATCCTGATTTATTTCCACTACCAGTACTTCCTACTGGTCCATCTCTGACACAGAGGTCTGCATAATGTATGTGTGGGAACACAAACAGTGGAGGAATTGTGTTGCCAATGGCATTAACCGCATATACAAATGCGACCAGTGAACCTCTCTGCTGATGTCGTTGCCCCAACTTGTTTAATATAAGTTAAAGTAATAGTGTGGTAAGTTGTAACATCTGCATTATTGTTAATACTAACCCAGACTGTTGCTGTTACAACTGACCCAGACTCCTATAGCCATGAACTAGCTAACATTACAGCCAACGGCTAAAACATTAGCACTAAAGACTTACACAGAATATATCCCCATAGACATACAAATAACACAATTTAAGTTTGATGAGTTTAACTGCAAAGCAGATAATGCTATTAGAAATTGAAATAAAGTAGAAAAACGTACTTTTTGGCATACAAATTACTTTTTTTCGTGTTAAATTGTTTGTGTTTGACAAAATGTGCTGATTTTTCACATGTGATAGCACAACTGAGTTGGGCATGCACAGGATTAATCACATCATTTGAAACTTAGCCCTGATTGGAGAAATTGGAAGTGTTACAACTGACCCACGTTACAACTATCCCCGGTCTCCCCTACTGTTTGATACGGAAACACCATTTTTACGAAGGTGTGAAGAGTTAATCTAGCTGTGTTTGCTTTTGCAAGTGAACTACAATGTTTTGATGATTGGGTGACAGGTTTTCTTATTTGTGTGAAGAGTTTTGCAAAATTAGCCAATAGTTACAGAAAATGTGCTTAAGCAATCAGAAAAAACTGTAACAGACGATTTAATCAAAAGAAGCAGCGCCCTCTGGCGTACACACATTCAGCTATAATATAATATAATATTATATTATATTATAATTCAGCGGTAATTACAGTGTTTGTGATAAGCATTCAGAGGTTTTGGAGTGAGTCTGCCTTGATGTGCAACTGAGTTCCTCTTACAGAGAATAGATGTGCTGATGCTGAGTGACTGCTGTACTTGAGCCTGTTGAAACCATCATGCACCTGCTCCCATACACTGCACATCTAAACAAGTAAGTGTTTATTTGTTTATTCTGGTTTTCTTTGTTATGGATTTTAAGCAAACTGTGAATTGTCTCACCCACAACCTCCTCCAACAACCAAGTTTTTTTTCCGCAACTGCTGAAGCCACAACACTTTGGTCCTCCCGTATCGGTCTGCTGCTTCAGACCAACCAAAGCCTTCTTCTTTAGTTTGACAACCTCCCTCACCACCACAATAAAGAACAGGACAAAGCTCCTCTGAGGGTGATGGTGAGGATGAGGAGAGGTAAAGTTTCTTAAGCTTTAATCAGGCTCAACTTCCTTTTTTTGGCCAGCTTGTGAACCATTTTATTGCATGTTAGAAAAAAGCTTTTGGTTTTCTGTTTCTGTCAATAAAACATATTTCTACTGATCTCTTCTTCAAATGTTTATAATGCAGCGTAATAAGCATGTTCTCAGTGTTACAAAGCTAAGATTGCATATTGAAGCTTTTTTGCTACCATGCTAAATATATGTGAAATGCTAAATAGGTCAATAAAAATGGAAAACATAATGGACTTTTCCTGATCTCCAGTAATTAAAAATCTTAGTAGACTTACAGACTTTGCATCATTTTTAACTGTGGTACATGAATGTTTCATTCAGTCAGATTTATGGATAAAGAAAGAAGTCAAGAATACATAGAAAGAAAGTAACTGGAAAAAATAAGCTCAGTTCATATATATTTATATGTGTGTGAAACAAATTATATAAGATCTTAAACTTGCCCAAAGAGGAAAAAAAAAGCATCAGAACATTAGCATTTTCAGACTTGTGCTTTTTACAAAGCAGAGTAGACGTGATCCTGGTCCTTACTGCCTTTATGTTGGGAGGGTGGACCCCAGTTCTCATATGTGCCAGAAAACTGAAAATAAAACATCAACGACATAAAAGCTGAGGTTTCAAAAACATTATGCATTATCAGTTTCATGCTATTAAAAATGAGAAGTACAGCAGTTTTGCTTCAGAGCAAAATACTGACAGGACTAAATGTGATTTCACATATTTAGATATGGTGAACTGATGCTTGTCTGGGAAGTAAAAGACATGCAAATACAGAAGAACCAACCTAATAACAATAACAATAAGAAGTACTAGAACAAAAAGAGAACATGTTTCTGTAAATTGGTCTGTTATTAATTAAAAAAAATATTCATTTTTCACTACACTTCATTAAGAACATTACAGTGATTAAACAGTGGTCACTGAAACCTGTATAAACAGAAAGTAAACAAGTGACAGAAACTCACCTCCATGTTTTTGTTGCCTGCATTTTCTCTGATGTTCAGTGCAGTGTTCCTCCTTGTTCTATAAATGTAGAGGAGCAGGATGAAAACAGCCATCAGTAAAACACCAATCAGAGAGACACACACAACCAGACCCAAGGAGGAGTGAGGACAATCTGATGAAGACGTAGAAATCTTTGGAGTGAAACTCTGACTCTGTGCTGTTGTTGTTGTTGGTGTTTGTGTTGTTTTAGTTGTTGCTTGTGGTGTCGAAGTATGTGGATTTGAACCTGTGAACAATACACAAATTTAAAAAAAGAGTAGTGATACTTGAAAATAAAAACATTTGCCAAATACAAAATGCATCATTAACATTATAATGAAATCTTTAAAGCAGATTAGAAAGTCATGGTCAGCCTCTCACTCAATCTCAGTGTCAATCCACATCACCTGATATACTCAGACTCTTCAAAACATTAATTTGGAAACTTTTAGTGCAGACTGAAAAAGTGAGGTTGGTGTGACACATGGTTGTTTGGCACATGATTATATTGTTTTCCATAAAAAAATATTACATTCTGCAGTGTCTTGTACATTAACTGTAAAATTAGCAATCAACCGTAGCTTGACTATCACAAATAAAATTCTGTTCAGAATATAACACCATCATGCTTTTACACTAGAACTGATAACGGTCTGATTTTTTGAAATTCAGTTTGATTCATAATTTTCTCAAGCCACATTTGAGACACAGGTTTTGTCTGTCATTTGAACACAATGTCATCACCAACACAACTTGACTGTAACACTTTAATACATTTGGCCTCAGCTAGTGGCTATGCTTTTATATGTATGTGAACAGACATTTTTGAAGAAACAGAGAAAATTTATAAGAACAACTACCTCCAACAAAAGATTTAACATAGAGATTGTTTTGCACTTTTGCCAAATGTTCATACATTCATACAATTATGAGTCACAAATCTTCTGCTCAGGTTTTACTGCAGGATACAGGCATCTCATTAGAACTTAAATAAATTAAGGTGTTATTCAAAATAACAAAAGAAAAGATAATAAAAAAAGACACTGAAAAGAGACAACAGCCCCGACCGTGACAGTGAGTAACAGGAGTCCTCAGTTTTTATGTTATTTTATCCTACTGAATGACAAAGCATGCTATTTTTTTTTTTAAATCACATATTTCTTACCATCCTACTTACCAATGACAACAAGACTGGTACTGTAGTATGAATCTGGAGACAGAGGGTTTCCATAACCACACCTGTACCCTCCTGTGTCTGACTTGGTCAGCTGTGTGATGGTCGCATGCAGTCCAAACGCAGATCCTGCTGTGTATTCAATGCTGTATCTGCCACTCACAGATTTATCATTGCTTGTGTCAATGAGGATCTCCCCTTCATTCTTACACTCATTCTTACAAAAGAACTTTCTCTGCCCATACACAGTATAGGCACATCCCAATGTGACTGCTTCTCCCTCAGTTTCTGTGCGAGTAAAACCAGAGGTTTTATCCAGATCTGTGAAGCAGAAGAACATGAATTAGTCTGTACTTCCTGTAAGCTGTTGTGTCGCATTTCCTGTAGCATGTAAGCATGATTGATGATATTCTGATTTTTATATAAAATCAGTGAAAATCTCAGAAAACACTCACCTGACCCTGGGCAGGATCAGTGACTACTCTACAATAATATTAGCATATTTAAAGAAGCCATTCAAAATGTTACATTCACATAATGAAGATTTGGAAGTACAGAGGGCTGACCTTTCATCTGCTATATTTAAATTTTCCCATAATATCAAATGTTTAGCCACTGTTCAATTTTGGCAAACAGAGCAAACTTCTTACTTCTATTATTCTTGATCAGAGATGTTAACTTGGGAGGGTTTTGCTGTTAAAACCAAGACACATCTGATAATGTGATGCTTGTAGGTGCAAGTACTTAGGCTAAAACACATGGACAGAAACACACACATACTTTAGTATAAACTCACCATTTGAAACTCTGACCACAAAGTCTGAGTATGAATCCGGAGCAGAAGATTTTCCCAAACCACACCTGTACATTCCTGCGTCAGACTTGATCATGTGTGTGAAGGCCACAGACACAATTCCTTTTCCTGAAGATCCATCTTTATAATTAATGCTGTATCTCCCACTCTGAGCTGTGCTTCCATTTGTTTTAATGAGGATATTTTCTGCTCGCTCACATTTTTCCTTACAGAAGTTAAGTGGCAGTTAAGTGTAGCATTTCCTCCTTCAGCTGCAGAATAGATGTTGAGCCTTGCCTTGACGAGCACAGCTGGATCTGTCAGATAAGAATAATAATAGTAAGATGAATATCAAATGCGAATATGTGCATTTTATAAAGTTCCCATAAAAAATAAAAATGAATAAAGAGCAGCACGAAAGAGACAATGAGGTAATCAGTCCTCACCTGACAAGAAAACAAAGAAGAGAAAATGGAGGATTTTCATTTTGGTTTTGATCCTGATGCAGAAAAGTTGTTAAACTTCAGAAGAACAGCGTCTGACACTTCACTCCGTCTGTGTCTGTCAGATTATAAGACAACTGTTTAGTCGCATGTTCCCTTTTTTTCACTTCCTTATATTTGTTCAGTTACACACAAAACATGCTAATGAGGATAGTGATGCGATGATACAGTGTACATGTGTACAAACATCAACATCATTAATCTACCTGTACGCAGTTTGTTCATCATGAAACATCTTTGATGCTGTGATTGTGAATGAACAAATTTCAGATTAAATTTGACTTTGTGACCTTAAAATACTGCTGATGCAGCTTTATGATGAAAGGGGAACAGAAAGCAGATAAAAAAATCTTTCATGCTTCTGGTAAATTAATTTTATTTGAGAGCTTTCCAGAGTTTCACTATAACTTATAAAACTCCTCGTTTCATTTTGGGGGTTTTTGTTTGTTTATTTGTAACTGAAGTTATTCGTACTGAGTCCTAATCAATCCGAGGTTACAAATATCAGTGCAATATCACAGTTAGATTAGGAATATGCAGGGGCCATAAAACAACTTCCTAATCCTTGTTCAATCTGAGGAACTTGTTTACTTTGTAACTAAAGGAGTTTCTGAATTTTGAATAATGCGTCTTGTTGAATATGGAGTTAAGGAGGTGCTTCACAATTGACTTTGACACAGCTGTTCTCTGTCTGACTGTCAGAATGACCCAAAGTACAACTTCCCCCATAACCTTTAATTTCTGAAAAATCCAGAGAGAGTGAAGAAACAGCAGGTCTCTGTCCAAATAATGGGACACAAGCTGAACTCATATCATGGCAGCTGAAAGTGTCCAAGCAGCCATTTGTATCGACAGGAGTGACATTCAAAATCTTTGAAACACTAAAATCAAGTAGCTTTATTAAGTGTGGTTTCAGCTTTACTGAGTCATTGGACAGTAGTTCTCTGCAAGTGATCTGTGAGATAAGCATATCATTTTGAGGAAGTCAGTTTATTTAAAGAACATTTTATGCTACCACAAAGATACTGCACTTTTATGCACAACTAAACTACCCAAAATATCCACTCAGCTATTAGACTGCTGTATGTGACAAGTTTACTCTTTGTAACATCAAAACAACACTTAAAGAAAATGGATACATATGAATTACATGTCATGCCATTGCACATGTGTCGCGAAATCAATCAATGTAAAGCAGTGTCACAAACCACGGAGGCCCCAGAAAAGTGCAATCAAACGATGAGTTTATTAACAGCCCGGAGAAAACATCAACATATGTCTTCTGACCAAAATACATGTTGTGGATACTTATAAAGCAGTGGGGTACACGCCCCCCCATGGCGTCAATGACAGATTAAAATAGGTTCCAGACATTAGTCACAGTTAATCGTACATCTTTAATAGCTATAAGCAGACATAGAACTTCTCTTTTCTATAACACCTTCCATACAAGGTAATAAACTTCAAGCCCTCAGGGTCTCTGAGGCTAATTATTGACTCTGATCGTCTGTTACCATCCATCCATCCATCCATCCATCCATTCGCTTCCGCTTATCCTTTTCAGGGTCGCGGGGGGGCGCTGGAGCCTATCCCAGCTGTCATAGGGCGAAAGGCGGGGTACACCCTGGACAGGTCGCCAGTCTGTCGCAGGGCTAACACATAGGGACAGACACTCGCATTCACTCGCACATTCACACCTAGTGACAATTTGGATTAATCAATTAACCTATCCCCACAAGCTGCATGTCTTTGGACGGTGGGAGGAAGCCGGAGTACCCGGAGAGAACCCACACAAACACGGGGAGAACATGCAAACTCCACACAGAAAGACCCTGGCCTGATGGTGGAATTGAACTCAGGACCTTCTTGCTGTGCGGCAACAGTGCTAACCACCGTGCCACCGTGCTGCCCTGTCTGTTACCAAGTAGAATAAAATATAGTAAGACACCTGAGTAAGACAAATGAGTTAAGGCCTCAGGCCGGACACATTCCTAGATTATATGTATTATATGTACTGTAAGCATGCATTGCAGTTATCCTTCTATGTTCTAGTTTCCCTCAGCATGTATCACCTGGATAGTCACGCCAGTGAAGCTTAAGACCCTTAATGAACCAAACATCAACTCAAACTAAGCGCAGACATGCAATGTGTATAAAATACTTCTAACCGTACTTGTAATAAAAGTTAACATAATGGAAGGATCCTCAAATGGACATCTTCAATAAATAACTGTAATGCAGTATCAATACTGTCAGAAATATTATTACATGAAATAATGCTGTAAAGAATGTTATTAATGCAGGTATAATGATTCAGATTATATGGCAGCAATAAAAGAATTTCTGTATCTCCACATTCCCTCTTTAGACATTCCAAAAAAGGAATGTCACCACACCTCGTGTTGTATCACTCCTCAGCCCACTCTATGGCATCTAAGTTCCTCAGGTAGATTGAATCCACCCGTCCAGAGTCCGCAACCCTAGCCATCGTTTTACCAAGAATCCTTTGACACAGGGAATGACACAACA
This sequence comes from Aulonocara sp. 'chitande type north' Nkhata Bay, assembly GCF_057382095.1. Lineage (NCBI taxonomy): Eukaryota > Metazoa > Chordata > Actinopteri > Cichliformes > Cichlidae > Aulonocara > Aulonocara sp. 'chitande type north' Nkhata Bay. The sequence goes on along the minus strand of NC_141346.1, from coordinate 28,055,781 downwards.
ACCACAGGTGACCAGTATCCCTAAAAGTGTAGCGAATGAAACCGTTGCTGACATAGCCAAACCTTTCCACCGTCCAAACACGGATACCACCCAGGACTCCACTGGGTTTCCGATACCTGAGTGCTCATCCATCGTTTTAGACAAATTTTCCGGCCCTCCAGAGCTCGGGTTACTGAGCCATCTGGGGCAGTATTGTTGGGGATAAAGGTGCAGAACATGTCTCCGAACATAGCACAGACGCCCCCTTTTCTCCGCCAACAACATGTCAAGGGCCATTCGATTCTGCACTCCCATCAGCGAAGTCGGATTATTCTGCAAACCCTTCCATGGCGTCCCTGGTAAGGCTAGAGAGTCTCAGCCAGTTGTAATGAACGTAGTTAATGCGGTCATCATTCTTATTAGGCGTTATCCAAAGGAATATACTTTCCAACCCTGAAGCTACTGGGTCTGCCAGCTTATACTCGTTTGTAACTCCCCTGGGCACTCCTATGGAGTCTATCCTAGTCAGAGAGTTTAGCCGGGGGTCATATGCATGTATACCATGGGTCCCTCTTTTTGCCAAAATGTGTCTCTTATGTCTGGCTGCTAAGGTATGTGTGTTGTGTTGCTGAATAGTCTTTACCTGATTTCCAATCAGTATGAGTGGAGCGCCAGTCGCACCATCGCACATGTCCCTACGCTTCCCATTGGGACACGAACCAAAAGGGTGCTTTGCCCACAATAATAATACAACCCACTTCTTGCCCATGTTCCAATTAATGTGCTCGGGTCACTCACATTATTCGTGGTTCTTCCCGTGGGTGTGACGGCACACCAAGTAGGGTCGATTTCTCCCACCTGGTACTTTACATTATCTGTAGAAAACCTGAAACATGTATAGTTATCTTGTTTTGGCATAAATGAACTCGCATTCTCCGCTTGCCCTATCGTGTTTGGTGCCGAGATTATTAGTTTATCAGTTAGATTTGTCATTGAGTTTTTAAGTGTGACTCAGGCTTTGGGGTAAACTAAGTGTACCCTAATTACCCCAAACAAATCTGTTCCTGACATGTCCACCCTGATTACCAGATAGAATACGCCTCCCGGGCTCTCTGCTTTGGGCAGTATGTTCCATGGACCTAAGAAGATAGTGACAGGGTTATGAAAAACAGAATAAACCCTTTGAATTACTATTCCTTGCAGGCCTTCCGGCACATTTGGCTGCCATCCTACTCCTGTCCAACCTACCTCATTTTCCCAGGAGCACCACTGACCTGCTGTGTATGTATGGATGTGTTTGCCCCAGGAGGGGCTCCAATAAGCATAACATCATTCAACTCCTCACACTATCAATATGGACACCCTTTGGTCTTCCTTCTTAAAGATGGGAGCTACGACCGCAGATCTCCACACTATGTTGCAGAAAGGTGCCAACCAATACAACAACATCCAGATTCAACACAACAAAGTAATAATCAGTGTTGGGAAGGTTACTTTTAAAATGTATTCCATTACAGAATACAGAATACATGCCCGAAAATGTATTCTGTAACGTATTCCGTTACGTTACTCAATGACAGTAACGTATTCTGAATACTTTGGATTACTTAATATATTATCGTGCTTTTTACAACAACGTGAATGTACTATTGCTGTGTGATTTATTACTGTTACTGAAGGTCCGCGACTCCGAACTGTAGTAAAGGGACCTCTGACTAATACGGCGGGGTCCCTGTCGGCTCGTAGCCGAAAAATAGCTTTACTTTGTTGTGTGGGTCAACTTTTCTTGCGAGAGACAGAGAGAGGCGTTGAAAGGCTGCTCCAACGGAACTTATTGTTTTCGGAGGAAAACACGAACACGGTGTACAGTCGAGTCTTAATAGCTTACTTACAACTGGGCTCGTCAGGCACTCTTCTTGGCTGAAGTGGTTATTATTATATTTACATGCTTCCAGCTCCCGTTTTTCCTCGATGACAACTCGTACCTTTCCACTCCCCTTTTTCTCCCTCCTCGCGCTCACAGACCCATAACGTGTATGGCAGTCCATTCTCCCAGCAACACGGACTACACTGCCCATGATGCTACATTCTTTAGAGCTATGCTTGTAGCATTCTGCCTGTTAGCTTAGCACAACAACAACAACAACGAAAAGGCGCTCTCTCACCCAGGAAACACACAGTCGCAGAGAGAGAGAGCGTCGCCCTGTAACCATGGCAACCGTAACGCTGCCGCCTGGAACAACAGATCGTAGCTGTCAAACAAAACCCAAACAGTCCTGACCCGCGACAAAATGAAACAGGAAAGTACCGCAGTGTAATCCATTCATTTCAACAAAGTAACTGTATTCTGAATACCACCTTTTTAAACGGTAACTGTAACGGAATACAGTTACTCATATTTTGTATTTTAAATACGTAACGGCGGTACATGTATTCCGTTACTCCCCAACACTGGTAATAATACATCAATTAATTAATCATCAGAGTACCTGATTTCGTGTTTTAGTAGACATAATCACTGCTGCAGATACTGACTCTGGATTTAAGGAAGGAAATGTGAGAAATAACTGACAATGATTCAGACTCTGAATATCCTGACAGCTGCACCTGATCAGAACCTGTTTGTTTAAACATCACGGATCATCGGGCAGTCTATCACTGATTAATGATGATGATGGTGATGACGTCAAAATAATTTGTTTTAAAATGAAACAAACTGTTCACCTCAAGTTCATGTCCTCAGTTTCATTTTTGAGGATTTAAAATTCAAATTCCAAATGTACCTTCTAAAACTAAATAGCTGATGGAACTCTCTACCCCCTGATATAAGAAACATTGCTTTTCTCTCCCAGTTTAAATCTTAACTCAAAACCCATCTGTTCATATTTCCATATTCACTGTGAACCCACTGTTTGTTTATTTTATGTTGTGCTTTTTATTTATTTTTATTGTTCTTTATTTTGTCATTGTCCTATTATGCATTTTATTCTATTGTTAAGTGTCTTTAGGTGTCTTGAAAGGTGCTTCTAAATAAAATGTATTATTAAAATTATTAATTATGTTGCTGTATCATCGCCACCACCACTATCATCATCATCATCATCATCATCATCATCACCATCTTCATCATACACATCACATGAACTGGAGATTTCCAACTGCTGTGTTTGTCTTCATTTCAAAAGAGTATCTCCTCTTGGCAGGGCCACAAAACAACAACAACATTGAATACTACTCAAACCGGAAACAACCAGTGCAAACACATGAACAGTGTGTCACATACCCCAGACCTTGACATAATTTAAAATGAATAAACTCGAGTTTTCAAGTTTAGAGTAAAATACAAATAATTATAAGCTTAGAATAAATTGTGAGTAAAAAAAGATAATTAGATTATTTCCAGAAATTCAGAAGTTTGATAACACATCCAAAGCTTTCAAATTACATGAAAACATTTCCCATTGCTTCTTATAACAAAATTTAACACCACATTGATTTAATATAGCTGAACTGATGACACTGAAAACATTCTGCAGTTTTTTTTTCACTTGCAGTAGAGAAGAGAAGCAAACTTGTCTTTCTGACACTCAGTGAGATATCTTTAAACTGACACATTGGAATGAACCATGTACATCTACAGGTCGGACAGTTTGGTCGATCTGCTGTGTGCAGCAGGCAGTAACAGCACTTGGTGCCTGCTTACTAGTGATGGGCAAAGTGAGGCTTCGTGAAACACTGAAGCATTTGTGCAGGAATTATATTGAAGTGTCAAAACAATCTGAAACCATCTCCACAGTGACACCTGCTGGCCTCTGGCTATAAATACATCTTGATGACACTTTTCTGTGATACAATGACAAAGACAAGTCCTGCACAACTCCAAACAAAACTACTTTTTATACCAGACTGTCAGTAATCATGATCATCGCATGATTTGGGGAAATTCGCACACAGACAAGAAAAGAAAAACACTGAGACTGTTAAAGACAACAAGCTGTGACTGTAATGATCAGTGTGCCAAAACAAAATTTGCCCCCTGTTCAAATTTGTGTTGCTCACAATAAATCACTTTATGAAAAATAAATAAATAAAGAGAAAAGACCGCTGTGTTTACTGTAATAACCACACAGGGTTGCAGCTGATTTTGGGCTCAGTTGGATTCGTTTTTTTTACTCCCAGCCTCAAAATTTGGATGTGTTTGGCTGACTTTAAGTTTTCATCAGGTTTGTTCTACACACTGTCAAACTAAGCTAGAAGCTGGCACAGCAAAAGGTTTTATTTTTTTATTAATTTTAAATATATCTATATATAAACAAAAAACAAGTTGATCAAATGTAATCTTTATAAAAAGTTCAAGCTTCTTGTTTTAATTCTGACCAATGATAACATTTAAATCATCCTCTGCTGAGCGACCTTTGAACTATGAATGGACTTTCTTTAACTTTCCACTGCTGTGGAGTTTGTATCCTGTAACACTGACATGATGTTTTACTGAGTCTGGAGTTTGGGTCATAGTGAACCTGCTGCCTGTTGTTTATGAGATATTCACACCTGAAGCATCAGTGACAATAAAAAAGGGAAAAGAAAAAACTCATCACAACCTGGATGAACATTTCTTTTGACAGTATAACTGTCCGAAAGTCTCCTTATATTTCAGTCGCATAGTTATAACTGCACTGGTAATGTCTGCCGATAAGTTCCACTTTGTTCTTACTGTTTGCTGCGGTGATGACGTCACATGCTTTTACGACGGTCCTGCCGGGGAGCGGCATGTTTTAGTGCAGGGGAATAGCGATCTCCAGCCGTGTGCGTTCCTGCGCAAATGTGAGTCAAAATCCCTCCAGTTCTACGGGTCCATTTCCACTTATAGCACGGGTTGTACTTGTTGACGATAATTACAGGGGTTTAGGCCAGGAGATTTATCGAGATTGGTAGAAACATGTGACTTACCACCGTAGCCTTTGTTGCGGGTTGGATCTGTGCACCGCAGTTGGGTTATTTAGCCACTAGAGGGCACTGAAGACCATGTAATTGTCGACTTTTCCTAATTTTGGGGCATTAGCTTTTCTGTTGCCTGAGATATGCAGGTATTCTTGTTTCCTGCCTGTTCAAATGGGATTGTGGGACTTTCTTATGTCAGAGCATTCACCTCTGAGCATTATCTGTGTTACAGTTCATTATATTGGTGTGATGTTGGGAAGTGATGATTGTTATATTTACATGTGATAATTGTTTCTCCTTGTTTCTTGTTATTCAGAACCACACGTCTGCCCACACTTGTTAAGTATGCCTACTGCTGTACTGTTGAGCTGCTGTTAACTTCCATTAAAGTATATCCGGACATCACTCTCTGTGCCCCACTCTCTGACTGGAGTTTAAGTCCTGAGGGAGCTATCATCCCAGCATCCCAGAGATAACTCTCTAACAATAACTATTTTCTTTATGGCGGTGCAGTATTAGAGCAGCAGGTTACAGATATGTTGACGTCACCTGATGCTGCAAATGACATTTTCCTTTGAAAGTAGAAAAACTACAAAACAGAGGAACTCTGAGCTAAAAACTCCTTGAGGTTTACTTCCTCCTTGAGTTTTTTTTATTGAGACTTTTAAGGAGTTCACAGCTCAGTGTGCCGCTCTCTCTCTCTCTGCTGATATGAGTGAAAGGAGCTCGCTCACCAGTGTGTGTCTCTCCCTTTCTCTCATTAGATATTAATATATTATTTATATCACATTTATTTAATTGCACTTAAGGGTCCAGTGTTCAAGTGACTGGAGAGTCTAGATTGGTCTAGATAATAATAATAATGAGAGAGAAGATTATTTTCTTAAATAGAAGTAGTATAAGCTGAAATGATTTCTCCTTTATCGCACAAACATGTTGTGGTCATATGTATAAGAATGTTGAATAGATGATGCAGAGAGCTGCATCTGGTGTGACAAAAAAAGACATCAGCTTAGAAGAGTGGATTTGTAGCACTTTTTCTTTGAGAGATTTTTACGTCCTCTTTCTGTGACTTAAATTACTGAACTGCACTCCAGTGTCTACATTTGATCCTCCATGTTCAATTCTGTCACCTACTGTGTGTGAAAAAACAAACAAACAATGAAGGGTTAAAGAAAACACACATACTGTATCACAGTAATATGCTGACTTATGAGTGTTTCAGAGGAGCATCACAGCACCAACAGTTTCACCAAATGTACAAAGTAACATTCAAAGAATCTCACAGAAATGCTGCAGTTTGAACATCAACACTCAGCTACAGTTAGAGCTGAAATGAGCCTGTCTGTCCAGATGGTGGCGCTATAAACTCACTTTTTCCTGCTCCGTCACAGACACGATCTTATATTCAGAACGGATTGTCTGCAGCTGCGACAGTAAGTGAGAATGGATGCGGAAGAAGCTGCTTGTTAGAAATGAATGACTGATCAGAAACACACCAGGTTAAACCAAAAGATGAACGGCTTTGAGTCACACCTAGTAAAGAGTCAATTCATCTAAAACTTTTTTTTTAGTCTGGAAAAGAAAAAAAATGTTAATAAATGACCGAATCGAGTTTTAAGCGAAAGACTGAAGCGTGCTTGTGAACAGAGGTTGAGAGGAGAAAACTCAACTGAACGAAAGTGTTAGATTTTCAGCGCTGTCTTCAGTGACTGTGCTGCAGATAACTGCGATGTTCTGCTTTATCATTGCAACAACTGCACCCTCGCCTGTCAACATTTTTTTTCATGTTGGAGACAAAGCAATTCGTTCTCAATTGCTGTTGATTTCAGGAGACTTTCCAAACTGTTTTGGTTCAAAAGAGCTATAAGGAAAATCATCATCAATGTTGGCATAAAAACTAGATGCTTTTATTGTATGTGCACTGATAATGCTTACTGTCCTGTCATTGTCAACCAGTCAACATATGTAAATAACACATTGTGATCATGCTGAAGACCACAGACAGCATTCCAGGCGTCCGGTGGGATAAAGGAGCTGGAAACATCACCTGATTAAGAAAAAACAGACAACAAACTGAATAAATGAAAGAGGGCTTCTTCATTGCACATTTTTCACCAATCACAGGCCTCCTCTTTCACTCTAGACTTTGACCAATCACCGATCAGGATGAATTGCACTACTGTACTGTGCATTAGTGATGGTAAATTTGATTATTTTTACTGAATCGGGTGTTAATGAGTCACTCACCAAAGTGAATCGGATTTTTGAGTCATTTGATTCACTGAGTCAGTTGACCAGAGAGTGCAAAAATTTTACATTTTCACTCAAACTTAATTTGTTTCCCTTTTCATGTGAATCCCACTGCTAAGATGAATGATTTAAAAAAAAAAACAACTATTTTATAGAGAAAAAAAGAGCAAAAACATTTCTAAAATTAAGCAACTTCCTATCAAAATTGCTTAATAAACATTTATTTTGTTTATTTGTATTTTATTAGTATTTTCCTTAAGTGTGTCAAATATATATTTTCTCATCTAAATGTCCACTGCGCTGTGAGCCAGGGGGCGGTAATGCGCCTTAACATTGGTTGCCAACCAAGAAGAAGAAGAAGCTGTGAGCCAGGAGGGAGAGAGGGGGTGAGTGAGTGAGTGAGTGAGTGAGTGATTCGTTCGCTCGCTCTTTGATTCAGCACAGGAGGGAGGGGGTGAGTAGCTCAAATGTGTTGTTAGCATGTTAGCAGCGCGATGCTACTCTGAACCGAGGAGCTATTTTCTTGATGTGAGCTTCTACTCAGGGTTTTTTCTTCCAGTTCAGAGCAGAAATGCTTTTGTTACGAAACTGGCTGTTGTTCCCCCCCACAATTTTAATTATAAGCTACATATATTTCTACTAATGGAATTAGTTTGCTAACAGCAACAGGGATGAGTCAGTGAGTCAGTTGGGCTTGTGAATCATGATTCACGAGTCAGTAAAGTGATTCTCGAGTATTGAACGATTCGTTCACGAATCGAACATCACTACTGTGCATCCCCCAGGTGCGTGATTTTCTGTCAGACAGGTTTATCTCCTTGTTCCACTTTTCCCTCTTTCTATCGCTCTCTCTTTCTGCGTCTGTTGTATAAGGACACGCGGGGTTCATTTCCTCATTGATTGCTCCTTCAGCATTTCTGATCGTGGGAATCGGGCGTCAGTGCATTTTTGGGATGAACCAGGCGGTTTTGATCCGACTCTACAAAGTCACAGGTGTGCTTGCCATCCTTTATCCACTTAATTTGTTTAGTAAGTGTTTTAGTGGCTTGTTTGCGGCACTGTTTGCAGACTGCCCGATTCCTTATTTCCAGCTGTTGTGCAGAGGGCAGTTGTATTCCTTCAGGTGGATATAGCTTTCTTTCAATTCTGGGCTAAGCAGCATTTGCGCCATTTTGCCACCAACGGCAAATTACAAAACTAGGAGCTAAAGCTATTTTGTTATTTCTATGACTAGATGGCTGCCATGCAGAACTTCCATTCAGCGGTGAATGTTCAAGTGTATCGGCCCAGCCAGTGGAGGAAAACTGCTGCCTCCGTTTTTGCTCGTCCTTTGAGGATTTGCTCCAGTTGCCACAGAGTGCCGTATGGGCATCTTGTTTTGGAGTGTTTGCTCTATGATAAGTTGTTATAAGGACCATCACCGGTGCATTCACCCGTGGAGTGTATGCATTATGGTTTTATCGTGTCCTTTTAATCTTCTCATGATCCTCAGCCACTGAAGTCCAGCTCAGTATTTCTGTTTACCTAATTTATGGCACTACTACAGCAGGGGCGGAACTAAAGACATCCGATGGAGTGGCAAAGTCAAAGCCATTTCTTTACAAATATGCAGGCTTTATATTTTCTAATATGAATTATTTATAGTTAAAATACAACTAATGCACTAAGTATACACATGTTTTATATAAATATAGTTTATAACTTATTTTGTTAATGGACACATAATTAAACTTTTCAATTACAGAAAACATGTGAATGGCCCTGCAGCATGTAGGAATGTAAAGATAAGCTGGTGGACTTGTTGGGCTTAAAATGGTTAACACTATGAAATGTATTCAGTTTTAGAATTTATATTTAATATAATCTGCGGTTAGCTTCGAAGTGTAAATGCTAGCATATGTTAAACAACTCTTCACCTTTCATCATAACCCCCCTCCCCTCACTGAACTGCTGTTCTCTCAGCTCAGCTCAGTCATGTGTTTGTTAGAGTGTGCAGAATGTGAGTGGGAAGACGAGCAGACACCAGCTGCTGTACTTTATCTCCTCCTTTTCTTCTCTCTCTCTTTAACCCATCGATCATCATTTTTTACAAAGCTAACCACGTGATGATGTGACTTCTGATTTCACTGTAATGTAAGAACTCACACAGGCACATTTTATGAATTACACTCTCAGGGGTGGACAACTCCAGGCCTCATGTTTTAGATGTGTACTTGATCCAACCCATCTGATTTAAATGGCTAAATGACCTCCTCCACATGTCCTGAACTTCTCCAGAGGCCTAACGAACTAATCATGTGATTTAGGTGTGTTGACCCAGAGTGAGATCTAAAACCTGCAGGACGCCGGCCTCCAAAGCCTGGAGTTGCCCACCCCTGCATCCCCAATAAACGGCTTACTCAGCAGAGAAGCAGCATAAAAAAAAAACTTAGAGCCCAGAACTAATCATGAAACTTAACCCAAGTTAATGTCCAACTTTGGAATCTGTCCAGTCTGACTTATAAATATAGAAATCAGATCAAACCAAGAGAAGTCAAATGATTTTGTTTTAATCCGCTTTTATTTGTTCACTCAGCGCACACATTTATTTATAACATGAACACATAAAAATCTACTTTTTTCTCCTGGTGGACAAACTCTGTAACTGCATCACTGCTTCTGACCTTTGACCTCATGTGTTGATGACTCTTCACCTCTGTCTCCTCTCACAGGGAGAAGATGATCTGCAGGATCCTGCTGCTCATCATCCTCACCTCATGTGTCTCTGGTTAGTTTACAGCTTCACTTTATGAACTCCAAATAAAGCTCAACAACAGATTTGTTCCAGTTCTCAGTGTGTCTGCTCCTCTCTTTCCCTCTCTGTCTCCTCAACAGGATCATTTGTAGTCAATGTGACACAGACCTGCTATCAGGCAGAGGAGAACCACAACATCACACTGGAGTGGACGTTCACCACCAAACCTGACAGATCCACCAAAACTCTCAACATCTTCTGTGAACTGATAACTGTGGTTAAACGTTTAATCCTGTATGATGTTCATGAAGGTGTTGAGGTGTCAGAGTCTCAGGATGCAAAGTTTTCAGGACGAGTCCAGAGTGACAAAGACGCCCTCAGAGAAGGACGAATCAGACTTCAACTGTCCGGACTCAGGACTGAGGACTCGGGTCTGTACAGATGTGAAGTGAAGACAAATAGTGGCAGCAGCTTTCAAGATTGTAAACTCAGCGTCACTGGTAAGTTGATTGAGTAGAACTTTAAAAATGAGTGTCATATTTTAGTTGAACTTTAGGATAATAAACTTTGATGAATTGATTGAACTTTCAGGATAAAATAATATTTTCTGTCCTTCCAGCAGCTGCTGATGAGCCCAAACATCAAACTCCAACAATGAACCCACAGACAGAGAGTCGAGGAAGGATCGGCCTCTATGCTGCACTCATACTGACAGCAGCTGCTGCAGCTCTGCTCATCACACTGAGTTTAAAAGCAGAGAAAAGAAAATGTAAACATGTAAACAGTCACAGTCTGAGTAGTGTGGTCACCTCGACTTCTTCTTCTTCTGAGTCTCTTCCTGCTTCTTCATCAGAAGCTCCACCCATTAGCTTAATCTGACTGAGGACCTCACCTCCCTGAACTCTTAGAAGCTTACGTTAAAATGGAAGAAAACATTTCCCAAACTGTTAAAATTATTCAATAAGTCATCCAAAGCTTTCAGATTAAATTCATACATTTCCGGTTCCCTCTTATAGCATTCATATAGCAGAACTGATGACACTGGCAACATCCTGCAGGGTGTTGTTCAGTTTGCAGTATTGAACTTTTGTACCTTAACAGTATGGACTCGACTCAGGGAGAGGAATTGGGCAATGCAGTTTGATCGGTGGTCTGAGCCTGATGACTTTGTAGCATGGCCACTGCTGTTTCTCTGGCCTACGTTTAATCTGTGGGCTGTTGCTTTGCCTCGTTGTGTCCTCGTTGCTTTTTGACTTGTTTTCTTGTTTGATCCATCTGCAGAACTTAAAAGTATTTTTTTTTTAATTTAATAAAGTATTCAGAATAAAAATTGTTAGTCTTATTCAGAGGAAGGCCTAAAGAGGAGGTGATTAGGGGGCCCTGGTGGTGGGTATTTATGTGTGCTGTGATTATTTATGAACCATGGTGTGTGCTTGGAACATCATCATTAGTCCCTTGCTCTTTTCCTCATTATTCCTGAGCACCTCATCCTGCCACACAGTCATAGTGGAGAACTTTCAAAGGGTTTATCCGTTAGTCCCTAATACTTCATTTGTAACTGGATCTGAATTTTCGCTGTTATATTATCAATTTACATTTTAACTAGTTAGGAATGAAGATGTGTCATTACAATGATACTCATTGTAGATTTCATTAGTGTCACAACAGTTAGGACCACATGGTTACAGGGTCATGTACTGCTGTTTTCAGTGTGAGTCACCTGTTAGTTAAAAAGTTACTGTTCAACTCCAGCTTTTAGGCAACAGTCAGTGAATAGATTGTTTATAAAAGGTTTATACACATATTCAATGACAGAAATGCAACATTTTAATAGACACGTTTAAAACACAAAACTGTAAATCGCCCTTTGATCAAAACAATAAAATCAGTCTCACATACTTCGAGTTGAGTTTTGGAGCTGATTCTATTTCTTGTTTTATACTTAGGTTATTCAACATTGTTGACTCACGTGAGAAAAATTCAGCTTTCTGTGTGATTTATTGCCTCATAATTTAAGACAGCTGAAAGCCAGAGCCAAGAGTTCTGCAAAATAGTGTTGGGTTCAGTCTGACTGAAATTATCCATTTACAGATAAGTGTTTAAAAACCTCTTCATACATCCATGAATGCATCCTTCACCATTGTGTCCTGATATGTCTGGGTAGATAAGAAAGCTGCTGTATTGTTGTTATATCAGTTTCTCGTTGGTTCATGCCGCATTCCTTCTAAATTGTTTTTTACTACCTGTTCAACAGGTAATAAAGCGAGAAGTGCTTTTGATTTAAGAGAAGCACTTTCACGATGTAAACAAATTTCTTTGAGTTTCTTCCTCATTCACAAGCAGATAAAAGAACTCCAAGAACTTACACAGTTTTCTCCATTGCTGACACAAGCAGCTGTCCATCCATCCATCCACTCTCCTCTGCTTATATCGTAGGGTAAGGCCTGTAAAACTGCTCACTCATTCACTCTTAAACTGGAACAAATCTGTTGTTGAGCTTTGGAGTTCATAAAGTGAAGCTGTAAACTAACCAGAGACACATGAGGTGAGGATGATGAGCAGCAGGATCCTGCAGATCATCTTCTCCTTGTGAGAGGAGACAGAGGTGAAGAGTCATCAACACATGAGGTCAAAGGTCAGTCAGTACAGCTAGAAGAAGGACAATCTACAGTCTGACTTCATTCACTCATTAAAATATCTAAAGACAAAATGAAAGACTGCAGAAATATCAAAGCAAAGTTGTATCCAGACAAACAATAGTATCATTATATTTAAGAATAATTAGACTATTAATGTGTGTTTAAGACACTGATATGTTTTACAGTTTACAGTTCAAGAGTATTAATGCAGGAATCCACTAAGTGGAGTCAAAAATAAACTATTTAGTGCTGCTGGCTGTTTTTCACTGACATTCTGCAGCCATGAAGTAACAGTGTACTGTCACGTACCAACTGGCTATGCTCAGCTTTTTAAAGCTCTTCCTTAGTGTGATTGTCATCTTAAACAACCTGCTCATCGACATGCCTGAGGCGTTTATGATTCATACTGGTTGTACTCGTCCCAATAGCCCCTTGGGATATTCCAACAATCAAAGGCATGTGCTGCCTTTGATTTCCTTTCTTCTCTTAAAGAATTTACAACACTTTTATAATGCAGTTGTTACTAAAATAACTGAGAATAGATTTCACATTTATGAATGTATTTTTAACTGATATCATTAATAAAGGCCAGAGGTTCCCTACATCTTTTAAAAGACAAAGTCATTTTGTGCAAGAGTTTCCAGCAGGTCAACAGATTGCGCTGTTGACCTGCTGGAAAGCAGTGTAAGCAGTGTAAACTTGTGGAAACAGAAAGGAACTACATCGATATCTATTTTAATAATGGAAATCAACGGCTAAAAAAACATATGAACACCAGATAATTAAAAAAGTGAATGGTTCAGTCTCACGTGTGCAGTAAAACTATGCAGATACAAAGCGATGTGCTTAGTTGGAAATATATTTACTGCTCATTTAGAACAAATGACTGTCTCAGCAAACGAGGACACAATCACACAGCCCACTGTCTTTGTTAGATGCGCGCCTGTTTCAGCACAGTTCACAAACTCCCTCCAACACAACGTCCGGCCCACTGTGCGGCTCCACCAATGAGATCCGAGGGCCCGCGCAGTGGTATTAGCATACAGCCTGTATAAAAAGCGCTGCTCTCAGCCACGGAGCTCATTCGTTGCTGTAGAGTATTGAAGAGAGAAAATGCCTGAACCTGCGAAGTCCGCGCCCAAGAAGGGCTCCAAGAAAGCCGTGACCAAGACCGCCGGCAAGGGCGGCAAGAAGAAGAGAAAGACCAGGAAGGAGAGCTACGCCATCTACGTGTACAAGGTGCTGAAGCAGGTCCACCCCGACACCGGGATCTCCTCAAAGGCCATGAGCATCATGAACTCGTTTGTCAACGACATCTTCGAGCGCATCGCAGCCGAGGCATCTCGCCTGGCCCATTACAACAAACGCTCCACCATCACCTCCAGGGAGATCCAGACCGCAGTGCGCCTGCTCCTCCCCGGTGAGCTGGCCAAGCACGCAGTGTCTGAGGGCACCAAGGCTGTGACAAAGTACACGAGCTCCAAATAAACTGGCATCAGACGCCAACACAACGGCTCTTTTCAGAGCCACACACTTTAAACTGACGAGCATACGTCCTATTATTCAACGTACAATTACTTTGTTGCCAACTTCTGCACTTGAATCGCAGATGTTCGCCTGTGTGTCACTGCGTTGTCTCAATCCGCTGCAGTGACAGATCACCGAAATGGATTCCCGATTTTTTTTTTTAAATTGTAGAGAGATAAACGCGAGTTACAGCAACTTAGTATCTGACCGTTCAAGCATACTTTTTATTTTATTCCTGATATGCGAAGTTGGGCCTTTTTATTGCACTGTCTATATTAGTTAGGTCGTATAGGTCTAATAGATGACGCTTTATGAAGCTGTGAAGCTTTTCACCCCAGCACAAAGCGTCTTGAAGCTTCATTTGCTCTAGTAGGACACCTACTGGACATAAAAATATTAGTTGGCATGAATTTGAAAAGTGTGGCCTTTTGCACACAGCCTGTAAATGTCAACAACAAAAGGAGTGTGTAAAACATGTATATTGTAGTGATGGCAGCATACTGTGTATATTTATACTGGCAGAATGGAAAATGATTATTTGGAAATGCTTAAAATGGAAATGATCATTTACTGTGAGGTGTGGTTAGGGTGTGGACAGTGGTTGTGCTTTTGTAGCGTTGAGGTGTGGACCGTGATTAGTGTTCAGGGAACACGTCATTGGTTTTTATTTAAAAACAGTTTTTCCACTGTGGCAGGTCGTAGGAGATTTTTTTTTTTTTTTTTTTTGGACAATAATTCCCCTGCTTTTGAAAATAGTCGGCTCACAGGGCACAGATGAGGCAGGGGTACACAGGTATGTCAGTGTTACCTTATATAAGTGAGGAAAGACATATTTTTGTCTCTCCCAGTATTTAAGGGGGTCCTCCAGCCTTCCAATATTTGGCTCCATCATGTACCGTTGGACCTCAATATCTGTTTATTTTATTAATAAAATATTATTTATTTATTTTTAATATTCAGTAATCATGTCTCACCTCTAGTCTTCTGTCTTAATTTCAGGTTTTCACCATGTGTTGTAGATAGTTCAGGAGGTTGACTCAACCAAGCAGTCTACTTTCGGGTACAGTTTAGAATGCCAGAATAGGGAGGATGGTGTAGGTTTAAGTTTATTAGATTGATACACATATACCAACAAGACAGTGTACATCACTTGTGACAACAGCATTTGTTTTCATTCAAAGGCTTTATGGTTTTTCCTATAATACCTGGTGGGCCAGTCTCTAGTCAAAATGCCCAGGCCGATTTTTTTTTTTTGTCCCAGTCCAGCCCATGGTCGTTCCTGTATCACTGAAAGCCTCTCCTTACAAA
The DNA here is from genome assembly GCF_057382095.1 of Aulonocara sp. 'chitande type north' Nkhata Bay. Classification (NCBI taxonomy): domain Eukaryota; kingdom Metazoa; phylum Chordata; class Actinopteri; order Cichliformes; family Cichlidae; genus Aulonocara; species Aulonocara sp. 'chitande type north' Nkhata Bay. The sequence goes on along the minus strand of NC_141346.1, from coordinate 28,040,400 downwards.
ATACAATTTAAAAAAAGCATACATTAGATTGTCAAGGGAGCAGAACTATAATTAATAATTAATGTAATTAAGCCACTTAAGAAGTTAGTTTTGCAGGGGTACTGCTCCTGAAATATCCCGTGATCTTCCTGGACTTGGCTCGGATGTCAGAGAGCTCAGGATGTGAGAGCTCAGGGGTCTGGTCAAGGGCCTTCTTCACCACTAAGTTCAGGGTGTGAGCTATGCATATGGCATGTTTGAGTCGTAGTTCCCTTGCACAAGCCCTCATATTAGCAGCCCCATCTGTTACTAGGCATGTGACTTTGTCAGTAATTGCCCATTCTGTCATGAGTGAGCCTTTCACTTGTGTTTTCTTCAGTGTGTGCATTAGGAAAATACTGCACTCCTAAAACAACAGTATTTAATGTGCTGGACTCATCAACAAAATGGCAGGTGACTGAAAGATAGGCCTCTGTGTTGGAGGTCCATATATCTGATGTCAGACTCACAGCTGCTGCCTTCTCAATGCTGGCCTTAGCTTTCTCCTTCATCTTCTGGTACCTGGCCTCCACCATGACTTTCAGGGCCTAAAGGAAAGAAAAAAACATTTTGTTTAAAAGTACGACGTGGCTGTGAAGCAGTGTGTAGTGTAGCTACACACTTAGGCTTTGAGGTTCAGTCCTGCCTGTTCACATTTTATTCTGTAAAAACTAAATTTTCACTGCTGTTATGACCTTTTTAGTGGGGAGAACATAGCTAGGATTTAATGATTCAACAAATCTTTTAAATCCTTTGTCCTCCACAATGATAAATGGCTGGGAGTCCTCAATCACCATGCTAACCAGGTCTTCATCTATTTGAGATTGTTCTCCTGAGGAAAGACAATAAAAACAAAGCACAAATATAAATATCACACACGTAACTTATTACAGCTGTATAATATTGTTATATCATTTAGTAACATTACTGCATGCTAGTGATGGCCAAATGAAGCTTTCTGAAGCACTGACGCTTGTATTGAAAAACGGTTCATTACTCGAAGCTTTTCAACACAGTCCTCTCTGGTGACATTTGGTGGCCAAAAATATGAAGAGCAGCTTGAATCCACAAAATAAAACCAACTGCTTCATTAAGATTGCTCACTCTACAGAGTGGAATCCTGTCTGATATTGGGCCGCCGTTGTGTTGCTTTGAACGTGTATTTTTTGGTGGTTAAAAAAATGTGTTTTATTTGTTTAATAAATAGTTTTGATCAGTAAACTCCCCTTGTTTAAATATGCATCATGGTGTGGTCTGTCTTTGCTTGTGACTTCTTGATGTTGGTAAAATACAATAATTGAAAAATACCACGTTACATATAATATATACATATAATAATGTACAACACATTATGGAGTATGCTTCTGCTCTGAGGTCCTGCCTCCATGCAGGTATGCATTTAATCGCCGGAGGGGTGTATTTATAAATAATATTATATTAGGGAAATTTTCCCAGACATATTTTTGACCTGGGGGTAGAATTGATTGTGAAATGGAAAAGGAAAATGCTTATGAACTTGCAAATTAAAAACATGATGCATTGACGGTAACCCTTTTCCATTTTTATTTAAAAAGAGAATTTGTTCTAGTGTGCGATGGCGGAAACTGTTCCTTTTCGTGGAGATAATTTCTCCTGCCTTAAGGAAAATCCCTTCACATGGCACAGAGGAGGCTGGAGTGCACAGAAACTGGTAGAGATGCAATTATACAGTCTACCTGGGCCCCACAAACTATCAGCTAAAGAGAATAAATACATTAAATTGCTGCACATTTGGCAGACTAACATTTTCAGATTAATTAAACAATAAAATATATATTTTTACAACATTACATGTAAAGAATCAAGTGGAAGTTTTTCTAAAGTTATTTAATGATATTTATATTATGGAAGCAGATGTTTGACATTTTACCCTTTTCCCGTTTTCAGATATAATAAACACGCACAAAACAAAATTTAAATTCAATTCAATTCAATTTTATTTATATAGCGCCAAATCACAACAAAAGTCGCCTCAAGGCGCTTCATAGATACAGAGAAAAACCCAACAATCATATGACCCCCTATGAGCAACCACTTTGGCGACAGTGGGAAGGAAAAACTCCCTTTTAACAGGAAGAAACCTCCGGCAAACAACAAGAACACAAAGCTGGAAAACCCACCCGATTGACAAAAATCTACTCAAAATTCTCCCGCACAACCGAACCTCCTCTATTCCTCGCTGGCTCCAAATCTCTCAGTAGAATGATCAGTGGTTCGCTATCTGTCACCATCAAAACACTCCACAAATCCCGCGAATGATTCACCTGCTTATAAACCATTGAATCAGACACCGAAGCAGTCACACTCTAAATGAAGCTTTGGACGTCACTGATCATGTGACTCTGGCCAAACGAATCAAGCTTCGACACAGTGCTTCTGAAGCAGTGTGTTGATTTTTTTGACACACGCACCGGAGCTTCAGCTTCAAGCGGGCCATCACTACTGCATGCTATATTATCATTGCATTTGATGGCTCACCTGGTCTTGCTCCACAATCGGTGTTCCCCTTATTCTCATGCAAAGCTCTGTAGTGCCTAAGCATGGATGATGTGTTGTTGTTATATCCCAGCTCCCTGGCACATAGCAAACACTTCACCTTGTACAAAAGTAAAGACAGCTTAACATAAATTGTATTGCACCATCAGTATTATGAAAATACATCTTCTGTAGAAATTTACATACCTTGTTGGGAGGAATAGGATCAAAATGTTCCCACACAGGGGAGGACATCCTCCTCTTCTTAGCTGGCTCCATTCTCTCCTGACTTTCTCTCCTCACTCTCATAAACCTCCAAACTGTCTCCAAACTCTCACTAACCGCAACTCTCCATCAAACATCCACATTTTGAATGAAGTCTGAGGGGTTTATATCTCAGTCATAGCTCACGGCAAAGTTCGAACCACTTCCTGAAACAGTCACGTGGTACAGCCGGGCAGCGAGGCTTCAGACGTCATCATTTTCAGCTCCTCCCATGAATGAAGCAAGCCTTGTTATGCGCATCGCGGAAACGCCCCCTCCATTACTCGACAGAAGCTTCGAAGCCTCGATACAGAACGTCACATCACTACGTATATCTATTCGTTTTGTTGTAGTTTCTCCATATATGCAATTTTTGTGATCCTGTGTCTGTTATATGCAGCACTATGGTCTTACTTCACTGTGTACTGTACTGCACATGGTGGAAATGACAAACCCACCTGACTTGATGATGTGCACTTTAACTTTATAAACACACAACTAGACTAACTATAATACAAAAGGCTCATTTGTTGAACTATTATAGGGCAGAAAGTTGGCGACTAGATGCCAAAATTACGGTGGCCCCTAGAGACAAAGCACATACAAACTCCAAAACACTTGCAAACCCCAAAACACATGCAAATTCCAAAACACAACGGAAGTGCTCCAGGACGCTAGGGGCAGTGTTGGGCTTTTGTTACCTAGTAACTACACAAGCCAGGAAGTACCAATGACCAGATTTGGGGTCTGCAGCCTTACCTGCAGCATCACCTCATCCCCCATCACACTGAACACTGGTGCTCCACAGGGGTGTGTACTGAGCCCTCTCCTGTACTCACTCTACACCTACGACTGCACAGCCGCTAACAATTCCAACATCAAAGTCAAAAAGTCAAAGTCAAAGTCAACTTTATTTGTCAATTCTGCCTTGTGAAGTTTGCGGACGACACTACAGTGGTGGGTCTTATCACCAACGGTGATGAGACGGCTTACAGGGAGGAGGTCAGCGCCCTGACCCACTGGTGTCAAGACAACCATCTCACCCTCAACGTCGCAAAGACAAAGGAGTTGATAGTGGACTTCCGGAGGTGCAGAGAAGTACACACCCCCATCACCATCAACGGCGCTGCTGTGGAGAGAGTGAGCAGCTTCCAGTTCCTTGGAGTGCATCTGGCTGAGGATCTTACGTGGTCAGTACACACAAACAAAACAGTGAAGAAGGCGCAGCAGCGCCTCTTCTTTCTCAGGAGACTGAAAAGATTCGGCATGAGCCCCCGCATCCTCAGGACCTCCTATCACTGTTCCATTGAGAGCATCCTCACTGGATGCATCACCACCTGGTATGGCAACAGCACCGGCTACAACTGCAAAGCTCTCCAGCGAGTAGTGCGGTGCTCTGAACGGATAATTGGAGGTGAGCTTCCCTCCCTCCAAGACATCTACAGGAAGCGGTGCCTGAGGAAAGCGGGGAGGATCATCAAGGACTCCAGTCACCCCAGCCATAAACTGTTCAGACTGCTTCCATCAGGAAGGAGGTTCTGCAGCATCCGGTCCCGTACCAGCAGACTGAGAGACAGCTTCTTCCACCAGGCCATCAGACTGCTGAACACGTCATAGACACCTCAGCTTCACTACTGGAACTTCAACATTATGCACTCCATACTGTACAGTAATGCCACTGTTCTGCACATGTCTCAACTCTGTATATTTTTATATATTTTATTTTATTGTTTACTCTATTTAATTGGTAAAAATGTGTATACACACACGTAGAAAAACATTTAGTATACACATCCAGAAATGCATATACTATTATATATTGTACATATATTTATTAGTTTCAGATGTAGCCATTCTTGTATTTTGCTTGTTTACATTATTGTATTTTGCACAACTCTGTTGCTTGTGAAGCTCGCACACAAGAATTTCACTCACATGTGCTGTACCAATGTACCTGCACATGTGATGTGACAATAAAAGTGATTTGATTTGATTTGATTAAAGGCCGCATTTTAAGGCCGATTACGTCACAGCGACACGACGAAGGCTGTCCCAATTCAAAGGCTGCTCGAAATGCGGCCCTCAAATGCGTCCTTAATTTCCCTGAATTTTAAGGATGGGTTGGTGTAGCCTTCATAAGTACTGAATATTATGTCACTTATTTATGCGCAAATGTTTTTATAATGAAGAACATTAAAACATTACTGTTGGCCACATGTCGGGTAAGTTATGTGACATTAGCGATGTTTGTACTAACTTGGTTTAAAAGCCTTTACTTCAAAATATACGCCGTTCAATAGTTGACTTTAATCTTACAGAGATTGTGATGATTTTATGGATAATTAAAGTCAGTCATATATCCACAAACACAACAAGCTGAAAGTCAGTGATGCTGCTCGGTTTAAATATCACGGCACAAGCCGATGTTTTACCTGATGGGTAAAATGTTGCTGTTGAGGGGTTCCTGCTGCTCCTGCTGCTGATAGTACTGGAGGGCAGGGCTGTGTTGATCTGAGACTGTAGACATTAAAAAGTCCATAGAGATGGTAGCTGATTAAACAAGTATCATGAGATAGTAACAAAATGCAAAGATTGGTGACAGCGCTTGGAACCATAAAGCAACAAAAAACTGTGAGAAATAAATTAGGCTCTGCCTGTGAATCACTCTTTGCTTCTCTTCTTAATATAAATATAAATATGAAATAATGTCATTATGATGATTCCATTTGTTTCACTATCCACTCTGTGCAGGGGCAAAGCTTATTACATTTTTAAACTGTAGAGATACAATCATTTTACTGCTGTAAAATCCTAATTTTGTCTTATTTAAAATATAAATGTAATATAATCTGCTTCTTAATGTATGTTCTTTAAAATACAGCGTGTGTTTTTTTTTTTTTAATATTATAATAATGCATAATTATGTGGACATGCATATTAGATCGTTTTTTAGTGAAATATAATCCCTCCAGAAAGGCAGGAAAAGCCCGGAAACTTGCTTTAAAACTAAATATGTTCCCTAAAACGGTGACAGAGCTACAGACCCATGAAAGCCTTACACAGGTAGCCAGCAGCTATGACCAGCACTACTTGTGCAGTTAATAAAAGGACAGGTAATGTTTGTCGCGCTGTTGCACACACAGCACGCTCGTTTGTTTCAGTTCGTCAGTTGCAACAAGACAGCTTACCAACGTGTACGTAATAAGCTAATACTCCTGTGTGCTACACACTACAGTGTACGCTGTACACCTACTTACTGGTTTTGTCGCATCAGTCTGTGTCTCTGAGTTAACTTGTGTTTCTCTATGGAAGAAATATAGTATCATCAGAATTCAAGTATTTTTAGACATTGAATTTATGACACTGAATTTTTATCCTCCAAATTTCCCTGCAAAAATATTCACCTGCAAAAATTCACCTGCAAAAAATTCACCTGCAAAAATTAATCTGCAAAAATTGCAAGCCAGAGCCTTTTATTTAGCAAAACTGTGATTAATAGTTAAATATTATTGTTGAGGGGCACAGACAGGACTCTGCACACACACATAAAAAATAAATAAATAAATAATTCTTTTTTTAAAAGTTGCCTCAACAAAAGGGCACTTTGGGCACCCATCAGGAAAGGTGCTCAAGCCCCTGCCCCTTTGATACCTGATTTATATGGAATATGGCTGAAGTAAACTAAAGTCTAAATTTCTTAGTCAGTCATTTGTTTAATGGTAATTTGACATTATATAATTTACATATAAAACTATGGATTGTAATTTTGAATGTGGTGTGCTGCCCAACATCCAGGCCAAGAAGCATGAGAAAGCTGAATAAAATCCAGCCACTTTCCTCAACCAACTAACAGCTCTTGTAAGAGCCACTCACCTCTGAGAGTACACTTGGTTAAAGTAATGAAACTAAATCTTTAATCCATAGGTGTCAAACTCATGTTCACACTAGAACTGAAGTGGGACAGCCCTGTTAGTCTATCAGTATGTGCAACACATTTAGTTGTTTTAGTACATGAATAAAAATCTGACTGACTTGAATTGTAAAGTTATTACCCAGACTTTTCTTTTTTATAAACTTAATGTAAAAACAGAAATCTGTGTAGTAAGAACATAAACATTGTCTCATTGTTTGTTCCTTAAAGTACTTGCACTAAAACTTAAAAAAAGACAGCTGAGTAGATTAAAGAGGTTCAGACTTATAATTGTAAATCACTACAAACTCTCATTTAGGTCTAAGATTCATTTAGACCGACAGCAAACCACAGCTGTGAGCTACATGCAAACACACTTTGTGTGTGGTGTATTTTCTGTAATTCTGATCCACTCCTTCAAAGGAGCTTTTTTTTTTTTTTTTTTTACCTGGAAGCACGTCAATGTAGACAATCTGGCAAAACTTCTTGTTTGCGATGTGGGTCGTTTCATCACAGAGCATTTACAGTTGCCTTTGATACTTATGTTTTAGTAGCCAGATTTTATGCACTTGAAATGCAACATGTCTGTTTAAACTGCAAACAATCTTGCTTGTATGAAGGTTATGTCAGGATTTTGAGAGTTGAAGATGATATTTCAGGCACACATCAGGAAGAGGTTTAAGAGGCTTCATTGGGGGTGGAGTGGCACTGGTTGTCTCCATCGCAGTTTACTGTACACAAGTAAATACACTTGTAGATTTCGAAAAACACTGACATGACATTGTGGGTGCGATTTGTTGTGAGCCTCCATTCGGTTAGATTTGATTTGTCATTAACAAAAGACAACGTTTCCACATTTAGAGAAGAGAGGAGTGGGCGGAGCCACTGAGCTTCGAGTCGTCCAGCGAGCCTCGCACCGTCTGTTTCCTTTTACGTCCGCTGAGCACACATAAAAAGACTGCTCCGTCGGGTTGAACTTCATTCGACTTTGTTTGTTCAAAGAAGAAACTGTAACCATGAGTGGACGGGGCAAGGGTGGCAAAGGACTCGGCAAGGGAGGCGCCAAACGTCACCGTAAAGTTCTCCGTGATAACATCCAGGGTATCACCAAACCCGCTATCCGTCGTCTGGCTCGCCGTGGCGGAGTGAAGCGTATCTCCGGCCTGATCTACGAGGAGACTCGTGGTGTGCTCAAGGTGTTCCTGGAGAACGTCATCCGTGATGCCGTCACCTACACTGAGCACGCCAAGAGGAAGACTGTGACCGCCATGGATGTGGTGTACGCTCTGAAGAGGCAGGGCCGCACTCTGTACGGCTTCGGCGGTTAAACTCATTCGACCTAATCCATCAAACGGCTCTTTTAAGAGCCACCCACTTTCACTTTGAGAGTTTTGTTCCCTTATGACCGACTGACATTGCCTACATATTGTAACGGACTGGGTTACAAGTCAGTTGACTGTTGTGTTATCAGTGTATTGTGTTCAGAATTGCCAATTACTTACGGCATAGTTGGACCACATCCGCAGCATGGCGATTTACCGAGTGTCCTTGAATGTGCAGTAGTCGAGAGGCCGGTTAGTCTGTCAATCACATCAGCTACCAATGACAGTCTGGAGGAGAGCAGGTGTGTGGTTGGCTGACAGTGTTCGGGGGCGGGGATTAGAGTAGTTTGTGTGTGGCGGAAGACAGAAGAGTGTCGGGGGTTGTGCTGTTGCTGTAGAGCGCACTTTTCCCCCCGTTGTGTTGGCGTTGGCTACGGCCCACATTAGCCCGTGTTACTATTCTGAATAAACACCGGTAACCGGAACGCTGATCTTCTGTCGAGGGACGCTACAAGATTATATTGACTCTCCGTTTTGCTATAAGATTCAGCTGTAATGCGTGCTTTTCTCCACAACGTTACAATAACTGTCATGACCACAAACTGAACTTCACAGGTTACAGGCCTATTCAATACCACTGTTTATTAATACTCACTGAACAGTCATAGACCAAACAAAAGAAAAATAATAAATTTCACTTATTCATCAGTTTATTTGTAAATGTCTTCCTGCCATAAATCTGCTTGAAACAGAAGTGCTTGCTTAGTAGATTCTTTTTTTTTTTTTTAATTTTTTTTTTTTTTTTTAGGTAACTAACCCACCTTTGATCTAGTAAAAGGTGGACATGAGTGGCTGAAACCCAATGAAGCTTCTTAAACCTCTTCCTGATGTGTGCCTGAAATATCATCTTCACCAATCATATCAATATAACAGTTTTGATGTGATCTCACTCTCACAATCCTGACATAACCTTCATACAAGCAACATTGTCTAACATATGTTTTAGTACGCAGATTTTATGCACTTGAAATGCAACATGTCTGTTTAAACTGCAAACAAAGTATCAAAGGCAACTGTAAATGATCTGTGATGAAACGACCCACATCGCAAACAAGAAGTTTTGCCAGGTTGTCTACATTTAGTTGACGTGCGTCCAGGTATAAATAATAATAATTTAAAAAAAGCTCCTTTGAAGGAGTGGATCAGAATTACAGAAAATACACCACACCACTAGTGTTTGCATGTAGCTCACAGCTGTGGTTCGCTTTCGGTCTAAATGAATCTTAGACCTAAATGAGAGTTTGTAGTGATTTACAATTATAAGTCTGAACCTCTTTAATCTGTTCAGCTGTCTTGTTTTTAAGTTTTAATGCAAGTACTTTAAGGAACAAACAATGAGACAATGTTTATGCTTCTGACAGCATAAACTCTGACAGCACTGAGCAGCTCCTTTAGTGGCAGGCTGCAGCACCCACGATGTGGGACAGAGAGATTACTCAGGTCTTTCCTCCCCACTGCTGTCAGACTCTACAACAAAGACTTGCAGCTGATCAAACACACACATCCACACAAGTGCAATAAGACTGCTATATGTGCAATTCTTTTTTTCTGACAAAGTTGTACTTTTCTATTTTCTTACTCAGTTGTATATAGCATTTGTATTCTATTGCATACCAGTGTTTTCTAATTTCTGCTACATAACTTGTAACGAAACAAATTTCCCACCTGTGGGACTAATCAAGGTCATCTTATCGTATGCACTTACGACACAGATCTCTGGTTTCAAAGCAAGTTTTTAAAAAGAAAAGTCTGGGTAATAACTTCACAGATTTCAGATTTTTATTCATGTACTAAAACAACTAAATGTGTTGCACATACTGATAGACTAACAGGGCTGTCCCACTTCAGTTCTAGTGTGAACATGAGTTTGACACCTATGGATTAAAGATTTAGTGTCATTACTTTAACCAAGTGTACTCTCAGAGGTGAGTGGCTCTTACAAGAGCTGTTAGTTGGTTGAGGAAAGTGGCTGGATTTTATTCAGCTTTCTCATTCTTCTTGGCCTGGATGTTGTCGGCCCAGCAGCTTGTTCAGCTCTTCGTCGTTGTGGACGGCCAGCTGCAGGTGGTGGGGGATGATCCTGACAAGGGCTTAGATTTGGTTTTGGCATTGGTGGGGATGGATGATTCAACCTCCAAACCCTGCCCTGCTTTTGTCTTTGTTTCTTGATTATTATTATTATTTATTTTATTTTTTTTAAAAAGAGGAGAAATATACTTGCCTACATATGCTATTCTTCATGCTTTTAAACCATTTAAAATTACAATTCATAGTTTTATATGTGAATTACTTAATGTTAAATTACCATTAAACAAATGACTGAGTAAGTATTTTAGACTTTTGTTTACTTCAGCCATATTCCATATCAATCAGGTATCATACCAAAAAAAAGGAAGCTTCAAATACAGTCATGATAATAAAAGAATATGACTTTAAGGACTTAACATTAGTTCAGTTATAGTACACCAACATCTCTTATATGCATTAGCACTAAGGGAACACTGAATGACCTGGTGGTTTTTGTCCATCTAAGATGACCACAAAGTAAAAGATCTCTCGGCAAAATGATGCAAGATTTTAGGCACTATTGCCCCGATCAAGTTAGTGAGCTGGGATGTTTTATTCTCAACATGAACTACTGTTACAGCAAAAGACATGGACTACATGCCCCACACAACAACTCAATGTCCACTATGTGAAGGGGCCACACACACATGCCTGCTCCTCTCGTTAAGTGAGATAAACTGCTGGCATATTTGTTTTACATCTATGAACAGAATCAACTTTTTGGAGATTTACTTTCCTGGATGACTGAGAATGCATGAAGACGTAAACAGGTCCGTGAAAGGCCCAGCCAATGACATTGGCCATAGTGAAAATAAAGTCAGTGAATCCCACGTTGATGCAAACTGTAATTTCTGGTATAGAAAGAGCATTAAGATTGAAGTGAGCATAAAACTTGTTTTCTAAAAAGAATACTAATAAAAAGAATAAAGGAGCGAGCTCTTGGTGTGAGTGAGGTGGCTCTGAAAAGAGCCGTTGTTTGTAGGAGAGCGTGCAGCTTAAGCTCTCTCTCCGCGGATGCGGCGAGCCAGCTGGATGTCTTTGGGCATGATGGTGACCCTTTTGGCGTGGATGGCGCACAGGTTGGTGTCCTCGAAGAGTCCGACCAGATAAGCCTCGCTGGCCTCCTGCAGAGCCATGACAGCAGAGCTCTGGAAGCGCAGGTCGGTCTTGAAGTCCTGAGCGATCTCGCGGACCAGACGCTGGAAGGGCAGCTTGCGGATCAGCAGCTCGGTGGATTTCTGGTAACGGCGGATCTCGCGCAGAGCCACGGTACCAGGCCTATAACGGTGGGGCTTCTTGACGCCTCCGGTGGCCGGGGCGCTCTTACGAGCGGCCTTGGTGGCCAGCTGCTTCCTGGGGGCTTTGCCGCCAGTGGATTTGCGAGCAGTCTGCTTGGTTCTTGCCATTCTTCCTCACTTTTCTTTTCTTGTGATACGAGCAGAAAATGTAGCGAACAGAGGAGACTCGCTGCTCTTAAAGTGTGTGACTGGCTGTGACGCGGTGCCGCTCCGGCTCGTGATTGGTGACGGGCTCCACGTGGAGCATCGCCCCGCCTCGGTGTGTGCTGCTCATTGGAGAAAAGTGCATTGATGTTGCGCGCTGCCGCAAGCCTCTCTGCGATTGGTGCGTGACGAAGCTGCGCGCGCTCTGCGGAAATATAAGCGAGGCTTTGAGCTGATCGGACCACATTTTCTCTCAGTCTCGATACTACGAAGAAAAGAACCTGTCAAAATGAGTGGGCGCGGCAAGACCGGAGGCAAAGCCAGAGCTAAGGCCAAGACCCGCTCATCCCGTGCCGGGCTTCAGTTCCCCGTGGGTCGTGTCCATAGACTGCTGCGGAAAGGCAACTATGCCGAGCGTGTAGGAGCCGGCGCCCCCGTTTACCTGGCAGCTGTGCTCGAGTACCTGACCGCTGAGATCCTGGAGCTGGCTGGCAACGCAGCCCGCGACAACAAGAAGACTCGTATCATCCCACGTCACCTGCAGCTGGCTGTGCGCAACGACGAGGAGCTCAACAAGCTCCTGGGGGGAGTCACCATCGCTCAGGGTGGTGTGCTGCCCAACATCCAGGCTGTGCTGCTGCCCAAGAAGACCGAGAAGCCCGCCAAGGCCAAGTAAACGCAAAGCGCTCGGCTTCACCAACAACAAAGGCTCTTTTAAGAGCCACACACTTCTCTCTGAGCAAACATCCTTCTTGCTCTTACTCTGTCTGTAACAACTTGTGTATTGGGAAATGTAGATTATGCATCTTGATTTACTTTGAAATGTACATTTATTCATGTCATCTTACATAATCAGGGACTGAAATCCACCTTCAAATAAAAACTACTTTCATTCACTCCAAAGCTCTGTGTGTTTTTGTCAATGAAACTTACTTTAGGTCTTGATATAAAGCTAAAGCAAAAAGCTCTGTCTCCTGCGTTGTGGTGTGGGGTCATATTCACCTCATTGCTCATCTTACTAATTAAGAGTGTAAATGCTGTTAAAATGTTCTGTGTGGATTTCATGATGTAGATGACTGATTTATAATAAGTTACATAATTTCATGAATATATATAGTTTGCGTTGAAATGTCTTTATTTGAAATGTACATGTGTAAGGTGAGAGCTAGTGTCTCGTGAGAATACCCTTAACGAGAGCACACGAGACCTTTCATGGACTGCGAGGGAGCAGATGTCTCTCATGAAGCGATTTAAGCTAAAGGTTTACTAAAAGAAAGGGCAATACAAGGACTTAAGGACCTCTTTTCTGGACAAGCAGCCAACGAGGTATTTGTCATTTGAGAAATGTTTTTTTTTTATTTGTGTTTGGACTTAATATGTGTACTGTAAAGTTGCTAATTGGTTTGTACTGTTCGCTCGTGACCAGTTCTCACGGCGTATCGGCGTACTGGTGATGGTGAAGCTGAGGAGAGAAGGCCCAAGTAATAAACGCCCGTTTCAAAGAACCGACCTGTGTCTGTGTTGTCGTGAAGAGAGCTACAAAGAGTAAATTGGATGTCACTAATTATTAGCTTCATAACTGACTGTGGACACTCATCATGGTTCACTCGCTTTATAATTAAAACAGTTTCTAAGCTCATGGAAACAGACAACACGCAGTTCAAACCTTGTTAAACACAATAGGAAAATATAACAACGTGAGGTGGAGAGGGACAGGTGGACTTGTTTGGTACAGAGGGAGGAAAATGTGCAGCTGTTTGCGACGTGTTCAGCACTGCTGCTGAATTTGGGACATTTTGCAAAGTCACTTACATCTACGCTTAGGGTTTTGTGTCTATTGTGAGTAGAATAAAACTATTACAATAGAGTTTGCTTGGATAATAGGGGGCAGCTGGTGATCAGAAGAACAGGAAATGATTCCTAAGTGTGGCTTTTGTTAGAATGTCTTTGTCAACCCCTGTTTTAAGGAAAATAGTGGATTTGTGTTCTCAAAGCATTTCATGCGACCTTAAAGCTCCCAAGAATGACATTAAGTTGCTGACCCCTGACGTGCCAAATCAGTTGGTTCAGCGATAAACTTTGGTGTGTAACTGTATAGTGTGAAAAATGCATTGACAGTGGGGGTCTGCCTGTTATAAAGTGAGTGAAAGCTGCCTCAGCCAAGAACAAGAAGCCACAGTTACTAGTCTGGTTAGAGGACAGCCCCCCCAGACTGAACAATAGAATTAGTGGAAAACTGCTGTGGAGGGGGACACAGGGCAGCCCCGGACTCTTCTTCAGCTGGGATATCCAAAGAATCGGTGAGGTCAAGAAGTAAACCTCAAGGCTATATTTTAAAATAACGGATTTTCCTGCACCCTTAATGCTACAGAATTCCATTAGTTCAAATGTACATGAATCAAAATGGTTATAAAATGAGTAATGAAATTAATACATGGTAAAATAAATAGCTGTATGAGTTCAGCTTGGAATTATGTGTCCTTGAAATGACCGAATGTCAGTTCAACTGGCCTAGATTTAGCGAGGTAAGGTTGTAGATTAGAGCATTTTGCCTGGATAATATTATATTATTAGTTATCATTAAAATATACAGTACAACAGCCAGTGTAGGCTTTCCAAAAACAAAAGTAGAAGTGACACATATCTCATATATATATATATATATATATATATAGATAGATAGATAGATAGATAGATATATCTATATATATAATAACATGCATCTATAAATGTAATATTTTCAGTCACAATTGATGTTTTTTTAATAAAATACTCTAAAAATGTAGGTGAAACTTTTAAAGGTGTATTTCTTGCATGATAGTGTCTCATAGAAAAATGGCAGGTGTCTGTACTATGAAGGTGTGATTGTAAATGTTGAGTTGTTAATATTTGTATTCTTGTAGTTGTAGACTTGCTTAGACAGCACTAATGTGCACCATGATAGTAATCCAAGTTGTAATTGTAATGAGGACAAATGAGGGGGAAAAAAAGTGTTTTAATAACATGGACATTATTGTGAATGACAGAGTGGTGAGTGAGTGAGAGGAAGGAGCTCTTGTGTGTTGCTGTGGTGGCTCTGAGAAGAGCCGTTGTTGAGTGTGAGAGCGGTGTCAGCTCACTTCTTCTTGGCTGCTGTGGCCGCCTTCTTGACTTTGGGCTTGGCGGCCTTCTTGGCGGGGGATTTCTTTGGTGCGGGAGCCTTCTTGAGCACCTTCTTGGGGCTCTTTGCCACCTTCTTGGGGCTTTTGGGCGCTTTCTTGGCCGCCGCTGCGGGCTTCTTGGCCTTCTTGGGCGACTTCTTAGCGGCTGCGGGCTTCTTAGCTGCTGCTGCTGCCTTCTTGGGCGACTTCTTGGCAGCTGCTGCTGCCGGTTTCTTGGCTTTGGCCGCGGCGGGCTTCTTGGCTTTAGGAGCGGCTTTCTTCGCGGGCTTCTTGGCTTTGCTCTCAGTAACCTTCTTGTTCATCTTGAAGGATCCGGAGGCCCCGGTGCCCTTGGTCTGCACCAGAGTGCCCTTCGCTACCAGGCTCTTGATGGCGGTCTTGACGCGGGCCTTGTTCTTGTCCACATCGTAGCCTCCGGCAGCCAGAGCCTTCT